>NC_046154.1:162816702-162901702 GCF_011064425.1 Rattus rattus | reverse complement strand
AGTGAGTGAATGAGTGAGTGAGAGTGAGTGAATGAGTGAGTGAGTGAATGAGTGAGTGAGTGAGTGAATGAGTGAGTGAGAGTGAGTGAGTGAGTGAGTGAGTGAGTGAATGAGTGAGGGAATAAGTGAGTGAGTGAATGAGTGAGGGAATGAGTGAGGGAATGAGTGAACAAGTGAGGGAGGGAGTGAATGAATGAATGAGTGAATGAGTGGGTGTGTAAGTGAGTGAGTGAGAGTTGATAGAAAGAACTTACATAAGAATCTGATAACAGAATCCCTCAGGAGAGTGGGGCAGGAAGAGAAAAGTTTGCTTTTTGCCTACTGTTTTTACTGTGCAGGTTTTTCAAATGCCTGTGTGTGACCTTACGATGGTTGTTTTGCAAACCGTTAGGTGCTTTAAGTAAAAGTCTGCAGTAGGAGCAAGGTAGCAGGGGACATCTAAGAGAAAGGGTGACAACGTGTGGCTGTCACCATTGTCTCAGCATCTAGGAAGGGGAAAAGAAGCTCATTCTAAGAAGAAGGTCATTAGAGAGTTCTGCAGGTCCAGGAATCCAGCCAGGGTCCCGCTCAGCAAAATCCAGGGGCTGACTGTGCTGTGAGGAGAGGTGAGGCAGAGGTAAGGCAGAGGTGAGGCAGGGGTGAGGCAGAGGTGAGGTAGAGGTGAGGTAGAGATGAGGTAGAGAGGAGGTAGAGGGGAGGAAGAGAAGAGGTAGAGGGGAGGAAGAGTGTAGGTAGGGGAGGTAGAGGTAAGGAAGAGGTGAGGTGAGGAAGAGGTGAGGTGAGGCAGAGGTGAGGTAAGGTGAGGTAAGGGTGAGGCAGAGGTGAGGGAGTTGTGAGGAAGAAGTGAGGTAGGTGAGGCAGAGGTGAGGTGCAGGTGAGGTAGAGGTTAAGAAAAGGCGAGGCAGAGGTGAGGAAGAGGTGAGGCAGAGGTGAGGTAGAGGTGAGGTAGAGGTGAAGCAGAGGTGAGGCAGAGGTGAGGTACAGGTGAGGTAGAGGTTAGGAAAAGGTGAGGCAGAGGTGAGGTAGAGGTGAGGCAGAGGTGAGGCAGAGGTGAGGGAGAGGTGAGAGAGAGGTGAGATAGAGGTGAGGTAGAGGTGAGGCAGAGGTGAGGTAGAGGTGAGGCAGAGGTGAGGCAGAGGTGAGGGAGAGGAGGTGAGGGAGAGGTGGGGGAGAGGTGAGGAAGAGGTGAGGAAGAGGTGAGGAAGAGGTGAGGTAGGGAAGAAAGGGTGGGTGTTGAGTGCCCAAGAAATACAAGAGGTTAAGGCATGGACTGAGCCAGAGGAGTCCTAGGTCCTAGGTAGCTGAGGAACAGAGAACAGTATGGGTATTGCATTGCTCTGAGCTGGCTGGCAGCCCAAGCTGAGACATGTGCTGTATCTCCCATGGCTATTCTAACCAGAGTGCTATTCAGGAACCTTGGCCTCGTGTAGGTATGGAATGAGACACCAGAACTAGCTCTCGGGGAAGTCACTTGCCCTCAGTGATATAGACGCTCAATAAGCACGCTGACCCCTCCTTGGTCCAGCCCTACCCACTTCATTGAAATTGTTGCCCCAGCAATAAGCACCTTCTTCCTGCAGTCACCCTAACACAGCTGTTTCCTTGCCTTTATACCTCCCACCAGCCCATCCAGGTCACACAGCGAACATAGGCTCGTTTTTGAAGGCTGGTTCTCTCCTTATCCACAAGCCTCTCTTGGCCTACCATCCAGGTCCTCGCTATGCCATCCACAAAGCACACAGACTTCTTTTTCAGCACCTGCAGCACTCACGGACATGGACCCCCTCACCACCTCACTGAGTTTCTTAGGGGCAGCTTCAACCCTACTTTCCGTTGCAGCCCCAACCAGGCACATCGAGTATGGGGTCCTAGATGGAAGGATGGGAAGAAAGACAATATATATGATGAAAGAATACATGATAGAAGGATGGATGGGCATTGAGATGCAGGAAAGCAGCTACTCTGCTGTATTTTCTATTGTGTCTCTGTGGCTTAGCACATTGTAATTCCACAAACGTTTTGTTTAATTAGTAAAAAGTGACTCATTATGTGGATGGATAGGTGGGTGGGTGGGCAGATGGATGGATGGATGGACAGATGCATGGATGAGTGGGCGGGTAGGTGGGTGGATGGATGGATGGATGGATGGATGGATGGATGGATGGATGGATGGATGGATGGACAGGCAAATGAATAGATGGATAGATGGACAGATGCATGGATGGGTGGGTGGGTGGATGGATGGATGGATGGACAGACAGACAGATGGACAGATGGACGGACAGATGGACGGACGGATGGATGGATGGATGGACAGACAGGCGAATGAATAGATGGATAGATGGACGGATGTATGGATGAGTGGGTGGGTGGATGGATGGATGAGTGGATGTCTACATTTGGATTATAAATATCTAAGAGTTATATGTATAATCAACTTGATAATAAAGCAAAATAGTCCCAATTATCCAAAATTCTGCCTGATCTAGTGCCATTAAGAAATTAATTGAAATGTCAAAGACTATTTTTAGCTCATAGAATTTTATGGTTAGTCACACCCCAAGATTAGGTTTTATCCTGTCCCATGCCAGTTTTCCCTTCAGTGTCACTGCTGTGCACAGATCAGGCAGGCTTTGTAGAAAAATATCCAAAGACCACACACTTTTCTCCTGGGAGCTGATCGCTGACACTTCCATAGCGACCCCAGACCTGGTGGGAGATCTACGACACCATTCTCCTGAGACTCTCAGCAAGTGTTCTCTTGACCCGCTAAGCCATAGGAGTTCCTTCTTGAAGACATGGGATGATGTGGTTTTCACTCCTCTACAAGGTAGATAGTGCTGAGGACTGTGCAGAGAGAGTGCATGGACGATACAGTAGAGACAGAACCCTAGGGGGAAAGAGGGTGGACTGCGGAAGGGGGCCAACAGTCTGACAAATATGATTAGCAACAATCCCTACTGGCAGGACGGAAGAGGGAAGGAAATATCTCCTATCACAGGGCTCACGGGAGAACACTGCATCCGAGGAGAGGAGCAGCAAGGAAATGTGTTTAGCGTGATCTCAAGGATGCTTGGCATTTTCCCAAACTCAGTCCCCTCAAGTAAATTCAGACCCGTGCCATGCCCCTTGCAATTTGACCCTTTTCCTTTTTTTCTTACACCCAACACCCACTTAGCGTCTTCATTGTGTGACCTGTTTTGTGTCCTCTAGTTACTGTAATTACTCTGCCCTATCTGCTCTAGAGTGGCCCTTCAAAGACAGGTCCGATTCCACCCTTCTCCATTCAGGATCCTCCAGTGCTTCCCGCCGTGCTCAAGGTCAGATCCAAAGTCTTTGGGGTCACCTATTAGGCCTCACCCATTCCATCCTCAGGGCTCCATCACCAGATGACATCTCCTGACTGGCTACCCTGTTCCTTTCTCTAGCAGGCCCAGCACTCACGACGCTTTGGCCTTTCCTCCTAACTGTCCCTTCTGTTGCCCCGATCTTGACCAGAAATACCTGACAGGCACACGTGTCACTTCCTTTAAGCCTCGACTTCAGTGGCTTCTTGACTTCTTCCTCATTTTCTTCCTCTGTGGCCCTTACTGCCTGTTGCCTGCCTGTTTTAATCACGTGTTAGAGTGAACATTTGGGACACAAGTACTAAAACTGCAAGGCTTTCCAGTCAGTGCCTTGCTACCAGATCCTCAGTACCTAGAACGACGGCTGGCACCTAGTAGGTGCTCGGACAATGGCCAATGCTCACTGAATGAGAGAATGCACTAAGCTTTTTAGAGTGACTCCACTCTGCCTGCCCTTCCTCTCTGTGTCTATGCTTCTGGCAAAATCTGCCGCCCTTCTTCCTGTCTCCCCAGCTGCCTGGACTGAAAGTTCCTCAAAAGCAAGGCCCGAAGCTTCTTCCAGTCCTTGGCATCCCAAGTCGGGCTCAGAAGGATAACCTCGAATTTGCTAGACCAATGAAGTGGGGTTGGAGGTGGGAAGAGAGATGGAGATGCAGTGGGAGGTCCCCGTTTCTAGAAACTGGGCTGCGAATGCAGAGAGAAGCTTGGTGCCTTGTAGGTGAAGGTTTAGGCTGTGGCCGGTAAATAAAGTCCTCCGTGGTCTACAGCTGCCTGTGTCCACTACCACCTCTGCACCCTGCTCCTGGCACTTCCCCCACATGCTGAGCACCTGCCTCTGAGCCTTTGTTCCTCCCTGGACTGTCCTCCAACAACAATTATAATGACAATAGCAGCTGCCACCGTTATTGAGCTATTTATAGAGAGCAAGCTGTATCTCCCTGTGACACGGTTATGCTAGAATGTTCTCCATTATTCCAGACCCTCCCCAAAGAAACTGGTGCTTCAGGGGAGGCTAACTAAACGCATCGGTGTTGTGGGCCAAACCCAGCCTCCAGGACTCAGGACTCAGAACTCTTTGAACCGCTCCATGGAGTCTGGTTCTCAAAATCCCAGTCGGTGCGGAGTCCCTAGGAAGCATCGGAAACTGAGGCTGCCTTGGGCTTGCCTGGGGCGGTTTCGCAGGACCACACGGGATGTAGTCTGACCTCTGCCGTTTCTTCTACAATATTCCAGCTGGTGGAAATCCCGTGTTCACAGTTAAACTGGAGGCCTCCGGCCTGGGGCCTCGACTCCTGCCCTGGCCCCTGCCCCGGAGCCCCGCCCAGTTCCGGTATTTGCATTTTCTGAAGGTCAGCGCGCCCTTCCTTAAATAGGTTTTAGACTCCACATCTCAGTGTGCCCTGGTACCCATTTCTAAAAAGACTCTATATTTGTGTTCCCTCCACTCTCATTCTTAAGTGCCCTGGGTCCAATATTTTTAGGGAAGATCTCTGAAAAGAAAATCCATTCTTGGGCAAACCGTGAGTCAGGAACTGTGCTCACACTAGCAGAAAAGGGGCCTGCTTCACACGGACAGAGGGCTCACTAAACCAGCCCTAAATCCGCTTCCTGCTGCCAAGGTTTTTTAAAATAAAAGAGGAACTCCAAGCTGGAGGTGTAGACATATTTAAAAAAATAAAATTAAAAGCTCTGTTTTTCTGTTTTGTTTCTTCACAAATCTACCAGTAAAAGAAAGCCTTCTAGCAGCGACTGGGTTATTGACTTCCTAAATCTTTAGCTCCAAAGAACTTCATTTACTTACTTTATTAGCAAACATTTATCGACTCTGTTCTCTGTGCCAGCTTGTCCATATATATTATCCCATTCCTGCCTCTCCTCCAGCCATGACAGAAGCAATAGCAAACACTACAGAGGGTGGAATGGGGCCAGAGGAACGGAGGCCGAACCTGGCAACCCCCATGGAAGTTAGCGAAGTGGGCATTAGCGTCCAGCCATGCTCTTCCAAGGCTCCTTCCCTCCTGCTTGGTAAAGCTGAGTCTGCTGGCTGAACCCTTCTTTCAGCTTCTCACTTACTCAATGGAAGACGGAGTCCAGGTTGGCAGCCAGTGCCAGCAGTGCCTCTTACAACCAGAGGCAGATGAGGCAGAGCCCGAGGCTATGCCCAGAGTACCCGATGCATGTTGCCACCCCACCCTCAGTACCTCATACGCATCTCCTGATCCTAGCTCCTCCCATTACCGCAACACAACTCTTGGTTAATCGCCTGAAGCACCAAAACTAGACAACCTGTAGGCAAAGAGAATGGAGCCAAGATAAATGCTGTACTTAGAGTTAAAAGGAATAACATTCGAATCCAGAGACTGTCCTAAACTACTATCTTCTGTCGGCTCCAAGTCATCATATCATAATTAATAATTGATGATAATAGTAACAATAAATAATGGGGTTTCCTATATTAGTGTGACCGAGAATTCAAATAAATTTCGATGTGAATATAAATAGTACAGTTGGTACAGTGCCAACTGAGTTGGTACTCAGTAAAGCTTAGCTGGTCTCCTCCTCCATCGCTGTTACCACCAGCATCATCCCTGAGGGTCTGTGGATGAAGGCTGTGTGCTGACTAGAATGGGTTTCTCCTCATGGGGACCCTTGTCCAGGGACAAAAATAGAGAAAGGCGGGGCACTGTGTTTGCCACGGGGCCATGCAGTGCAGCTCAGAAGGAAAGCAGGCTGGAAAAATAACAAATCTCGTGTCCTCCGTGACAGAGAAGGTGCCGGACACAGTGTGGTGTCCAAGGTCCCCTGCACAGTAGAGTCTCTTACGTTTTCTGCTCTGGGTAACTTGACCAAAAGATTCTCCAGTCACACAAGACTTTGGAACGAGGATCCTCACTGAACCCGGATGCTAACGAGATGAGGTTTCATGCTTGGTAGGGCGGTGTCTAGGAAGCTCTCACACCAGAGGCTGGAGGCTATCAGTACGTTCTGTGTTTAGTCATCACGATACACTCACAGTGCCCACCGTTTAGTGGCTCTGAGCGGATAGCGAAGCTGCCTGGAGCCTAGAGACGTTTGAGAAGTGACTTGGCTCTATGGGCCATGCCCTGCTGGCCTTTCTGTATCTCAGCCCCAGCCAGGAGCAGAAACCTTGCTGGGAGTGTCTGTGGTGGAACTCACAGGCTTGAACCAGTTATAGGCTTTGGAAGCAACAACCCTTCTTGAGGATTTGAATGCACTCCTTCCTCAGTCAAATGACAAGTACACAGAATCTCACAAAGGCAGGTTTCTTGGGGGCAGTGTGTGTTTGTGTGTATGTGTGTGTGTGTGTGTGTGTGTGTGTGTACACTGGTGAGTATACACATGTGTACATATGTGTATTATCAACATCAGAAATCTTCCTCTATCAATCTCACATATATATACATATACATATACATATATACACACATATATATATATATACACATATATATATTTTAGACAAGGTCTCTCCCTGAATCATCTAGTGCTCAGCGATGTAACTGGGCTGGCTGGCTAGCAATCTCCTATCTACACACACACACACACACACACACACACACACACACACACACACACATACACACACTCATGCACACACTCACACACTCCAGGGCTAGGGTTGCAGGTGCATGCTGCCATATCTGGCTTTCACATGACTTTTTCAGGTCTTACATGTGTACAGCAAACACTTGACCCACTACCTCTCTGAACTTCACTTGTGAACTTGGATCTCAATCACCAAGCCATGCTGTCCTCAACTCCAATAATAGGCTTGCACCACACGCTAAAATGGTGTGCAGGCCTTCCCATTCACCTAGGTACTTTTTACATTGGAAAAAAAAATAATTATTTCACTCCATGTGTAAAGCCCTGTGTGGCTGTTTGAATGAAAATGGCTCCAAGGGCCCCCAGGGAGTAGCATTGTTAGAAGGTTTGTCCTTGTTGTGGCCTTGTTGAGGGAAGGGTGGCACTGAAGATGGGCTTTGAAGTTTCAGAACCTCAAGTCAGGCCCAGCGTCACTCTCTCTGATGCCTGCTAATCCAGGTGTAGAACTTCGGGCTCCTTCTCCAGCACAATTTCTGCCTGTGTGTCGTCGCCATGACAATAATGGACTGAACCTCTGAACTGTAAGCCAGCCCCAATCAAATGGTTTTTTTTTTTTATAAGAGTTGCCACGGTCCTGGTGTCTCATCACGGCAATAGAATCCTAACTAACTATATATGGAGTTCTCAAAAAGAAAATAAAACCATAACACGTGATCTTTGCATAATAGATCAATTGCAGATTTTGCAAATCTCCTTCATCTAGTTCTGGAGGCTTCTTTGAGTAAGTGACGTTTGCACATTTGAATCTCATAACTCTCCAGAAGGACAAGCAACTCCAAGGGGGATTGTTCATCCGAGCAATGAAGCGAGAAGAAATCCTGGGCTGGCGTTTGCAGGCCGACTTTCATCTCAGGTCGATGTGTAGAGACCCTTTCTGCTTAGCACATGAGAGTCAACGCACCGGGCCTCATTTCACATCCCCCTCCCCAGCAGCCCCAGAAGAAAGACAGATCCGGTGTTTTATCCTTCCCCTCCCAGCCCCCATTCCCCACCCCAACTTCACACTGAGGTTCCCCAAACTGCCGAGGTCAAGCGCAGGAAGAGTCAAGCTAGGGTTAAGCTCAGAGTTCCAGACTCAAGTTTCCTTCCCCTGTGCCCATTGATCCCTGCGGAGCCCCATGCAGGTGGGAGATCTGGGTTAACCCACAGCCAGTGATGGAACCCACAGGACACATGAGAAGCTTAGGGACGCCTGAGGACATGGACGCATATTGGTCTGCCGCTTCCCCCTAGTGCTCAGGATTTCCCTCTTGGCTCTTTAAGCCCCTTGATTATGCTCCCCTCCACCCACAAGTAAGGGGTCCATGAAACTTAACCTCACTTTCTAGTTCTGGTATCAGATGTATTGACCCCTTCAAGGGGACAGGAGGTCCATGTGTCAGAGCCACACAGAGGCCGCAGGTGAGGGATAAACCCAAGATTTACGGCCATGGCAGCAGATGCTTGCTCCTGCCTCTGACTCTCGGTTGGTGGGAAGAAGGAAGAAGGAAGAGGGCTCAAGGCCTCCCTGCCTGGTTTCAATGGGAGATGTTAGAGAGGCAGAAGGGTTCTTTGCATCATGGGCACCTTTCTGTAGGTCTGGTGTTTCCTGTCTAAAAACTCAAAGATCCTCAGGTGCCCAGTGAATAGTGAGGCTGTATTGGCCTGTCTGCCAGGCCTTGTGTTTCACAAACACATTGCCTGTTCCAACCATTAGTGTGTCCTCAGATCACTCTATGGGCTACAGCCATATATGTGTGTGTGTGTGTGTGTGTGTGTGTGTGTGTGTGTGTATGTGTGAGATATATGTGTGTGATGTCATATATATACATATACATATATACACATATATACATATACACATATACACATATATACATATACACATATATACATATACACATATATACATATACACATATATACAGATACACATATATACATATACACATATACATATATACATATACACATATATATACATATACACATATATGCATATATACATATACACATATACACATATACACATATATATACATATATGCATATATACATATACACATATATACATATACACATATATGTGTGATGTCATATATATATGTACATATATAGAGATATACATATATGATATAGAAGAGAAGGGGAAAACAAAGCAGAGTCTGTGTCACACCGTAAGGACAGGCAGTTTTCTGTGGAAGATTTTTGAAGGCAACCATTGAAAGCATATTGTGTGTGCTGGCTGCGATATGAAGTACATTCCTTGGAACCTGCAAATGTTTGACCGTTGGAGAGGGTCTTTAATGGAAACTTGATAAATTTCAGGGCTAAATGAGTATGAAAACAGAATGGGCCTTCGTGTCCGTTAGCCACTGGTAATACATCCGAAACAATGGTTACTGTAGCTGCCCCCCCTCTCCCCCCACAGTCGCAGCCAGCGGGATGAGTGGCAGGATGTGGGCGGGGCTACTGAGCCCTGTGAAGAGTGAAGCTGAGCTATTGGCTTCGCGCTCTGCTTCCTCTCCCTCTGCCAGTTGACTGACACCATTTACGTCAGTCAGCACCTGTGCGTCGTCACTCGCAGGTTATTGCTCCCAAGTTATTCTGTGAGCATCAGTGTTGTGTGCGTGCGTGCGTGCATGCATGCGTGCGTGCGTGCCTTTCCTAAAACGAGCAAGGCTACCCGGGGTATGTTCTGTTCGTCGTAAAGGCAGAGCTCAAGGGAGCGAGTTCAACGTCATAGGCACTTCTCAGGCTCTGACTCTGTCCTGTCTGGTCACATACCCTTGACCAAAGTAAGTCAATTACTCAGACTTGAAAGTCAAGAAGCCGGACACGCTCCTTCCTCCTGGGGTGCTTAGGATGGGTAAGCGCCTCTGGGTAAGCCACATTGCTACAATTTAGGTCCTCAATAAGTGTTTACAGAACAGACAGGGAGGGAAGAGTATGGTGTTCTAGGTGTTCACAGTTTAAGGTACAGAAATTCTAGGACTTACCTTCCCCACCCCCACCCCCCACCCCCACCCCTACCCCGATATACATCACTACAGAGAAATCCCAAAACCTTGTCTCACAGATCGCAGCCCATCTACACCAGTTACATGTATTCAACCAATGAAGAAGGTCCTCAAAGGCCACCGCCAGCAGGGACTGCCCTTCCCCATCTCCCAATGTTTGGGCTGTCTCTGGAAGAAAGGATCAGGTGGTGATCTCTGGGTTCAGGAGAAGCACCTCTCAGCAGACGGATTCCCTGTCAGGTCAGGGAACAATTCTGTTCCTGATCTTTGGAAATCCAGTGTCCAGACAAAGGCTCACATGGTTGTTCACTCAGCATCCGTGTCTAAAAGGAGTCCAGGGCTTGGGATGTAGCTCAGATGGTTTCTGTTTGCCTACCATGGATGAAGCCCGGGTCATCCCAGCACCAAATAAACTGGACGTGGCTGTACACACCCATAGTCCTGGCACTCAGGAGATAGAAGTGGGAGAATTAGAAGTTCAAGGTCGTCCTTGGTTAAGTAATGGGTTTGGGACCAGCGCCAGTGGGAGCTCAATATGCTACCCTGTCTCTAAAGGGGTTAGGGGTCCAGAGTGTGGGTTCCTGTCTCGGGCCCCTGACAGTTATTTTGGCTCCTCCCGCTTGATGAATTAAAAAGTAACCAGTTGTTATTTTCTCTATTTCTCCGTACCGCAGGTGTGCTGAGCCTTCCAGAGAGCCTGAACCTGCACCGAGACCCACAGCGCCCCAGCAAGCCAGGAGAGCTACCCATGTTCAGCCAGTCGGAGCTGAGGACTATCGAGCAGTCCCTGCTGGCCACACGGGTGGGCAGCATCGCTGAGCTCAGTAAGTGGACTGAGGCTGTCTTCTTAGCCTGGTGCCTGCCCCACATAGCCGCTCTCTGTCCGAAGTGACACGCCAGTGGTTCACGCCGAAGGTGCTCGTGCTGACCTGTCCAGGGAACCTTTATTGAGCGCTTGCTGTGTACACAAAGCAGTGCCAGTGAACTTAGGGAAGATGTGGGCTCTAGAGAAAGGAAGCCCTGCTAAATCTCCCAGTTCTGCCATTGCCTTATTGAAATCTGGTCTTTGCCCTGAACCTCAGTTTCCTTTCCAATTAGACTGAAGAAATCCTCTCAGCCAGAGCTGGGTGATGCTTTGATATGGAGTACACAGATGCCTATCTGAGGGCGTGGGATCCTGCCTGCTGCAGGCAGAATACATGATCTCTAAATGGTGCCCATTAACCGTTGATGTCTACAGCAGCATCTGTTGGACGCACACCAGATCTCCTCTCTCTCCTCTTCAGAATTCTCTGCAGGTTCCTTTCTGACCCACAGGACAAGTCAATGTTCTCAGAACTGCTCCCAGACTTCCTACCCACTATGCTCTGTTCTCCCTTTGGTCCTTTCTGCCCCTTGACCCCGGGCCTCCTCCCCCCAGCCAAAACAACTCTCCTGTCTTTTTTTCTCACCTCTGTAAAACCTCTCTAAGGACCCTTTTCTTACTTCAGGCTAGTAAAAGCAAACCACGAGAGTAGACGGGGTAGTTTAAAGGGCAAGCATCTGAGGTCTGAAGAGAGAGAGTCAAGAGCGTTTACTGCTCTTGCAGAGGATTCTAATTCATTTCCCTAGTCAAGAGGGCCACATCTACCTGTAACTCCAGCTTCAAGAGTTCAATCACCTCTTCTGTCTTCCAAGGGAACCCTCACACTAGTACACAGAGGCAGGGGTTGGGGAGAGGCCTTTATTTCTCACAGCTCTAGAGTGTGGGAAGTCCAAGGTGAGAAATTCAGCTCCTGGTGATGGCTCTCTTCCCAGCTTACAGTAGATACCTTCTCAATGTGGGGTGCCCTCATCCTGTAAGGCCTATCATAATGGCCCCACCCTCTTGGACTTGCCCTACCCTAAACACCAGCCAATGGGCCCGCTTTCGAACACCATCACCCTGCAGGGCTGAGGCTTCCACATGTGAGCTGGGGAGGACATATACATTCAGTTCATTGGTCCATAGCAACCCCATCCTTTATCGATCACTCTTAAGTGTCATGCCCAATACCTACCATCCTCCAGCACACTTGATGCGTTTGTATTTCCATGGTCTCCTCATTGAGGCACAATTGACACACAGCTAACCTGTGCATCCAGTTCAGTCATTTTTCATATATTCACCAACTCGCCCAGCCATAACCATGGTTTGTTTTAGACCATTTTTATTACTCCAATTAAAACCCAGCACCCATAACAGTCACCTCCCTCCCATTTCCTAATCACGATCCACATCCAACTTCTTTGCTTTTTGTATTGCCTCTCTCCCTGCTGGAATGTGTCCTCCCTTCCTGACAGGACAAATGTTTAATGTGTTCACTGATAGAACAGTATCCGATAGATAGATAGATAGATAGATAGATAGATAGATAGATAGATAGTTGGATAGATAGATGGAAAGAGATAGAAAGAGATAGATAGGTAGGTAGATAGGTAGATGAGATGAGAAGAGAGAGAGAGAGAGAGAGAGAGAGAGAGAGAGAGAGAGAGAGAGAGGGAGAGAACAGTATCTGGACCTCAGGAAGCATGAAGCATAAAAGAAAGGAGATAAAGAAAGAAGGAAAGGAGGAGGGCCACAAAAAAAATGTATAAAAGAAATGAGAGAGGACATGATGGTCAATTGTGCTAACTTGATTGGATGAAAAATTGCCCAGGGAACACCCCTGAGATGGCTCAGTGAGTGAAGGTGCTGCTGCCCAGACTGATGACCCAAATTCTATCCTCAAGACCACATGGTGAGAGAAGAGAGCTGTCTCCTCAAGTTGTCCTCCGACCCCCCACCCCATGCATGCCTTGGAACATGGACATTCACACACATAGTACACAAATAAATAAGTGTAAAAATAGGAAGTGTTCTTCTGGGTGTGACTGTCATGGTGATGTCTCATTTCTGCCATCCTGATTTTGTGATCGAGTACATGAGGCCAAGAGGGGGCATAGGGTTTTGGGGGACTGAACCCTGTGAGTCAAAGTAAATCTTTTCCTCTGTCATTTCTTTTTTTCTTTTTTCTTTTTTCTTTCTTCTTTTTCGGAGCTGGGGACCGAACCCAGGGCCTTGCGCTTGCTAGGCAAGCGCTATACCATTGAGCTAAATCCCCAACCTCCTCTGTCATTTCTGTCAGGCATTTTGTCGCAGCAATGCAAAGAGCAACTTACACAGAGGAACAAAGTTGGAGTGTCCCAGGTTTGAAGAATATTTGGTTAAATACGCCCCATTAGGGCTTGTGCCCTTCAGCCAGACCCTCTGTATTCCTTTCTTCTCTGCTGCTATGATAAAGTGCACAAGGCCAAAAGCAGCCTAGAGGAGAAAAGGATTTATTTCAGCTTCCACTTCCAGATCACATTCCTTCACTGAGGGAAGGCCAGGCCCAAACTCAGGCAGGACCCTGGAGGCAAGAACTGAAGCAGAGGTAGTGGGGAGGTGCTGCTTACTGGCTTGTTCCCTCAGCTCATGTTCAGCCTGCTTTCTTATAGAACTCAAGGACTACCTGTCTAGGGATGGCACCGCCCACAGTGGGCTAGGCCTTGCCACGTCAATCAATCAACAGTCAAGGCAGTTCCCCTACAGACAAGACCACACTGGGCGACCTAGTCTGAGAATTACCTGAGAAATCCCTCAGTTGAGATCCCCTCGAGTTGACAATAAAAACTAACCAGGACGCCAAGCTAAGGAAAATACATGTATTTGCTCAAGACTCTCAGTTGACTGTTAAAAAGCTTAGCTGTCTCTCAGTTCCTCACGGAGCTGGAGGGCTGATTTCTACGCAACTGAACTGTGCAGAAGTTGATACAGCAATCCCAGAAGGTCCTGAGCAGTAAGAAGCGCCTGGACCCAGAGCCCAGCCCGCGCCTCCTCCAAAGGAGTTCCTGACCCACCTAGGACATGACCTCCCATGAGGACAAGCTGCATCTCTGTGATAGCAAGCCATGGGGGAGCAGGAGACTATCTCTGGCACTGAGTTCATTACTTTTCTTTCACTGAAACAAGATACCCAACAAAACAACTCAAGAGAAAAAGGGTCTATTAGGGCCTTCAGAGGGTTCCAACCCTGACAACTTGGTTCTTGGTTCTTGACTCATTGTGAGGCAGAATATCATGGTGGTAGGATTATGTGTCCAAGGGAGGTTTTTTGTTTGTTTGTTTGTTTGTTTTTGTTTTTGTTTTTTTACCTTCTTGCATACAGGAAGCCAAGAACAAGACAGGAAGAGAGAGGGAACATGATAATTTCAAGGACCCATCCCCAGAAACTTAATTCCTCCACCTAGGTTTTACCTCCTGAAGTTTCTAGAACATTCTAAGATATTACCACAGGCCAGGAGCCTAACTTCCAGCAGATGAGCCTTTAAGTGAGACACACCTCATATGCAAACTATAACAGTCACAAGATAGCTGCTTTCCTGGCCTCTGTGTTGAGATGTTGGATTCCCATCTTTTTCAGACCCCTGAAGCCATGAGATGTCCCTAGTAACAATATCTTCTGACTCCTGGCTGTGGTTGATCTAAGGCTTATTTGTGACATGGCCCTTTTGGGAGTCTGGTGATGTCTAGAGAACCCTGCCTTAGAACTTTTTTTTAATGCATAAGATACAAAACTACAAAGAAAACCATTTTTTTGCATTTAAATCATGTATATTTGTTTTATGTGTATGAATGTTTTGCCTACATGTCCATATGTGCAAAATATGCATAAAATACCTGAAGAGGCCCAAAGAGGGCTCAAATCCCCTGGAACTAGAGTTACAGATGGTTGTGAGCCACCATGTGGGTGCTAGGAATCGAACTCAGGACCTCTGGAAGAGCAGCCAGTACTCCTAACCACTGAGCCATCTCTCCAACCCCCACATTCTAAGATTTTATTAGCACATGATATGACAGGATCTAGCAGTAAGTCTGATGGCCACATAATTCTGAGGTCGTGATATTTATGAGTATGATTCTGAGGTATCCACAAGGAAGTGATAGATGTTTGCATTTTAACACACTGCCGGGATGTCTTCAGAATGTGCAAAGGCTCCAAACAACACCCTGGGGAAGCACTGCCAGAAGACAGAAGACGTTTGGACCGTCTGGGAGTGCCCTTGTCCCTGAAGCTGTAGGATCTCACTGTAGAGTTGGGGCACGTCTGTATATACATTTCTTAGGAAGAGGCTTCCACACCATGCAGCCCACATATTCTCCTGTCGGGTCTCAGAACTTAGTCCCAGGGTTAGGAAGATAACTTAATCAGTAAAGTGCTTCTCAAGCAAGTATGAGGACCTGAGTTTGGATCCCACACACACACACACACACACACACACACACACACACACACACACACACCACACACACACACACATACACATACACACACACACACACACACACACCACACACACACACACACACACACACACACACACACACACACACACACACATACACACACACACACAACACACACACACACACCATACAACACAACACACCATAACATACACAAACACACAAACACACACACACACACCACAACACACACACACACACACACTTACACACACACACACACACCACACACATACACACACACACACACACACACACACACACACACACAAACACACACATCACACACACACACACAAACACACACATCACACACACACACAAACAAACACACAAAAATATACACAAACCAAACACAAACACTTCAAACACACACACACACACACCACAAATACACCAACCCACATAAACAGCCTCACACACACACTCTCACCCACACACACACACACACACACACACACACACACACACACACACACACCCACACACACACACACACACACACACACACACACACACACACACACACACACACACACACACACACACACACACACACACACACACACACACACACACACACACACACACACACACACACACACACACACACACACACACACACACACACACACACACACACACACACACACACACACACACACACACACACACACACACACACACACACACACACACACACCCCTTCCACCCTTACCTACGTTTAACACATACAGAGGTTAGTCCTGAAGTGTCTCCAAGGGCCCACCAGCCTCTGTTCAAAGAATTTGCTAAGCAAATCCATGGCTCACCTAAGCAGGGAACCCATGGGAGCAACGTGCTGCAGAAATTGTTTTTAAGGATAATTTGCTGTGTGAATTAAACACCGTCGCCATTGGATGTTGACTTTCATGTGTGAATTGTTGGCACACAAATGGGTGTTGCTAATTGCGAGTGTGTTCTGTGTGTTCATTAAGTCGGGCCTGAAGTCGGGGTGCAGACGTGCTCTGATAGAACCCAGCATAGACAGAAGGTAATAAGATTCCTCTCTTCAGATCTGACTGTAATTTAGGCTGGCTTGTTCTGCAGTCTGAATCAACACAGACTGGCTCTCTCTGTGGACATGGAGTTGTTCTTCATATTCAAAGTTTGCTCTGTCCAGGTGGGTGGTAGAAATCATTGTTTTTGCGGCAGAGGTGAGAGTCTCAGCTCTTGAAACTGTCTCATGGGCGAAAGATTCGAGAGCAGAGCCCCTCTTAATAGCTAATGATGATAACAGCAGCAGCTGATGTCTGTGGAAGTGGGGTGCCATGCTGGCTAATCTGGATTGCTAACCTGAGGAAATTAGAATCACCATGGAAACACACTCTGGGCGTGTCTATGAGGATGTTTCCAGAAAGGTTTAACTGAAGAAGGAAGATCTACACTGAATGTAAACGGCTCATCCTATGAGCTGAGGTGCTGGGCCAAATAAGAAGAAAACAGGCTCAGACGCAGCCCAGACCCAGACCCAGACCCAGACCCAGACCCAGACCCAGACCCAGACACCCAGACCCCAGACCCAGACCCCAGATACCCAGACACCCAGACCCCCAGACCCCAGACCCAGACCCCAGATCCAGACCCAGACCCACATCCCCAGACCCAGACCTAGACCCCCAGACCCCCAGACTCCCCAGACCCCCAGACCCACATCCCCAGACCCCCAGACCCCCAGACCCCCAGACACTCAGACCCAGACCCAGACACCCAGACCCAGACCCACATGCCCCAGACCCCAGACCCCAGACCCCCAGATCCCCAGACCCCCCAGACCCAGACCCACATCCCCAGACCCCTAGACCCCAGACCCCCAGATCCCCAGACCCCAGACCCAGACCCAGACCCAGGCCCAGACCCCCAGAATCCCAGACTCCCCCAGACCCCCCAGACCCCCAGACCCAAGCCCAGGCCCAGGCCCAGACCCAGGCACCCAGAATCCCAGAATCCCACAGACCCAGACCCAGACCCAGACCCAGACCCAGACACCCAGATCCAGACCCAGACCCAGTCCCAAACCCTCAGAACCTCAGACTCCCAGACCCCCAGAACCTCAGACTGCCCCAGACCCCCAGACTTCCAGACCCCTAGACCCAGACCCAGGCCCAGGCCCAGGCCCAGGCCCAGACCCAGGCCCAGAACCAGACCCAGACCCCCAGACCTTCAGACCCCCAGACGCCCAGGCCAATGCCCAGGCCCAGCCCCCAGCCCTGCCTGCTTCCTGTCTGTAGACACAGTAGAACCATATGCTTCAAGCTCCTGCTGCCCTGCCTTCCCAATCATGATGGACTGTCCTCTCAAACTGTAAGCCAGAACAAACACTGTCTTTGTTGTGCGATTCGTCACAACGTCAAGGAATGCGGGTGCTGTGATAAACCTACAGATGAGCTTTTGATGTACGGTCCCTACTTTGTGATCTGGGGGTGGAAGCAAGAAGAGGTTGAACACTTCCTCCCATCAGCCTCGTGTGGGATCTGAAGGGCTGGAAATTGCATCCAGGCTTGGGAAGGTAAACCTGCCACACCGTAGAACTGCCCTTCTACCAGGGTCATGTGACTAGGCACCACTCAGATCCCAGAGGCCCCATCGTAAGGAGGCGGTACCAGTGGGGGCTATGTTCCTCTCGCTCTGAGGCCCTGCAGGTTGCTCTGAGGGTATACAGGCTCTGGACTTAACTGTAGAATACCCAACATTCAGAAAGGTTGCCAAGTCCCTGAAGAGGGGACAGCCCCGAAGGCTGGGGTGTCTCCCCATGCTACCTTGCTATTTCTTCAGGAAATCAGATTAAGATTCAGATCTGCCGTAAGCCACTGGGATGCCTGGAGCACTTTATTCCTCCTGTTACAGCTTTCACTTTTTATCCTGAGAGTTTCCCAGAGGCATATATTGGAAGCTTATCTTCCAGCCCTTGGTCAGTGGGGGTGGGGTGACCTTGAAGGGAATACTGGGACACCGGCCCTTTCTGTCTTTCTTGCTTGTATACTTGGCCGCCGCAAAGTGAAGAATCCTTTACTACCTCAGGCTCCTTCTGTAAGATAGTGAGCTTCCACAGACCCGGGGTGGTAAAGTCAAAAGACCATAGACAAAATTAATTCTCCTTTAAGTCAATTACTTGAGGTGCTTTGTTACCGTGGTTGAACGCTGACTGACATATCATCTTGGGGTAAAAACACTCCCCATTTCTGGATCGGCGCTGTGTAAAGTGCATGGCACACACCGCGGGCTTTATCCGTATTCCCATTTCACAGGTAAGAAAAACTGAGTGTGAGGAAGGATCACCGTCTTGCCCGAGGGTGAACAGTCAGAAAGTAGAAAACAAGTCTTAGCTCAAACGGTTTTCTTTGTCCTCTCTGCTGTGTCTGGATACGCTTTGCATTCTGAGCACCTCATATACCACCCACAGCTCAGCAGATGTCCCTTGAATGAGAAATTAATAACCTGAAGTGAACTGCACACTAAGAGTGAAGAATATGCAGTGTTTGGGGCTCAAAGAAAAATCCAGACTAATATCAAGTTCTCTATTGAACTTTAGGATTTGGAGATCCTGAATGGACCATGTCCTCCCATACATAACAGGGAGGTGACATCCTGAGAGAGCATGCAGTTCCCACACTGACTTAGAGTCTGTGAGCAGTTGTCACCCCTGGGTGTGGTCCTTTCTTTCTCTTTCCTTCTCTTCCCGCCTTACGCCCTCCTCTCTCCCCTCTTCTTACCCTTCCTTCTTTTCCAAAATGAAAGGGCTGCTACGAGTAGATTTGAGCAGAAGCAGCTCTCGTTGAAATGTGCGACCTTTTTCCAGGGAAATCACCCCTGGCTTACAGCAGTCTCAGTTTCTAGAGCGCTGTACATTAGCGTTGGAGCTGGGGAGGTTCGAGAAGCATCCCCTGGGCTGGCATGGAAGATGATTGTAGGTGATATACAGAGCCTTTTTAATTTTAATTGCTATGTATATTTCATGAGTGTGAGGAAATATTGGTTTTCCATTTAGGGCACTGATATGAAGTTTCCTTTTTAAATAAATTTATTTGTATGAACAAGTGAGGCAATTTAAAGAGAAAATATTAAGTAAATAAATTGTACGAGCTGTGCACAGATCTGAGAGACGTCACGATGGTAATTCCCAGGTGGCTGACGTTTGAGAAACACAATTACCAGTGGATGGATTCTCAGATAGGTTCCTTGAATTGAACTCCAGCTGCCCAAGCTGGGAGCAGCTGGAGAAAGACTAAATGATTTCTTGTTTGGGGCTCATGGCACAGACAGGGAAGACAGCAGGTAGTCACACTTATAGAGTGAAGAGTTTCAAACAGAGGTAGTGATGGTCTCACATGTGTGGCCTTCCCTAGAGATACACTGAGGGCCTCTCTGGTCCAGGGATGAAGATGACAATGGTTATGGAAATCATGTGATGCCTGATAGGATGCAATAATGTTGGTGATGATGGTGATGGGGGTGATGAACATGGTGATGACTGACATGATGTAACAATGTTGGTGAAGAAGGAGATGATGGTGATGAGGATGACAAAATTCTTATGATATTGATATTAGAGATGATCATGATGATGATGAAAATGCTGTAATGATGATGGTGATAGTGAGATGGATTTAGTGATGGCAGAAATGATACGATAATGATGTTGCTGATGTCGGTGAGATGGAAATGATGTAATGAGGATGGTGGTGATGGAATTGATGTGGCAATGATGGTGGTGAATGATGGCAGTGATAGTGAAGATTCAATAAAACAGTGCCCAATGCTAATTACACACAAACAAGGCATCAGACCCCCCTTGAGCACTTTTAATCATGTGTATGCATTTCCTCATTTAATTCTCTGAGGTAAATGTTGTCATTATCTCCACTTCACAGACAAGGATGCCAAGGTTAGGTATTTTATGTGTGTTTCCCTTAAAGTACACAGCGAATCTATTCTTTCATTCTTTTCCTTTCTTACAGAGAATTAAATTAGCCTTTTCAGAGTCACTACTAGATAACGGCAGGTTAGGTGTTAATTCGCATTGCAAAAAGCATGCTATCTGCTCCCCAGAAGAGAGCAAGAATCGGGGTGTAGTCTCTGTGTGGAAGGCTCCATGAAGGAAGCATAGGCGTAGAGAGTCAACTGTGAAGCACTACAAAATCAAGCAGGTTCGTCTCTACTGGGGTGTGTTGTTGCAAGTATACAAGGGAATGAGATTCTGACCCGAGCATTTTAGAGGGCTCCCTGGAGAAGAGCCATTTGATCAACCACCAGGAGTCGTGAGGATGTGGGAATCCAAATTAAGAAGTCAACAAAGTGAAATTTCCAGGCCAGCTGAATGGTCCCCAAGAAGATGGGGAGAGTGTGAGACTATAAGGCAAAGGGCACCCACACACCAGCTTCCCAATGGCCCCAGGAGATGTTAAGATGATGGGCAGGTGGAAACCATTGCCAGCATCTCTCCATCTCTGCCATTACTGTCCTCGCTCTCATTTTCTAGGCACTCTTGAATCTTCTCATTCCAAAGCATTCCACAGGGATGATTTTCACTCCATTAGGAGGCATTAATCATACATGATAGGTTTCATTATGACATTTTCACATTTGTAAATAATATGACTTGATGGTGTTCATTCCCTGTTACCCTCTCATGTTCCTCTCCCATGGTTTCTGTTTTAGTTTCTTTTCAAGTGCTGTGATTAAAAGAAAAAAAAAAGACTATAAAAGGAACATAAGGGATAAAGGGTTTTGTTGGTTCACAATTCCATGTTTCAGTCTACCAGAAATCAAGACAGCAGGACGTTGTAGCATCTAGTCACATTGTATCCACCGGCAACATTACAACCACTGGCAAGAGCAAAGAGCATGTGCACTGGCTCAGCTCTGCACTCTTACACAATCCAGAGTCTTCTGCAAAGAGGATTGTGCTGCCCGCAGTGGGCAGTCCTCCCAAAGAACCAAAATAACCCTGGGTGGCATGCCCAGAGGGCCCTTCTCAGTTGACTTTGGGTTTTTTTTAAGTTGACAATTAGCACTAGCATTTTCTCTCAATCTCTTAGCTGCCATAAGTTGTCTGTGAATCTTCAGGGCCTCGTGAGAGTCTTTGAGAGGAAGAATATTCTAGTCTGACCCTAGACCAAAGGGTAGGGAAAGAAATACCTATCCCCTAGGTGCCAGAATTCAAGTTTAGAAGCTGCAGAAAAGTTGGATACCACCCATAATCCCTCTGGGCAGAAAAATCCTTGGTCAACACTTGCTTTCCCCTTCTCTCAATATTTACTTTGCACACACTTTTTAATAACATAATCCTGATTGCGCCGTAAGTAATTTTGAAGTTCACACTTTCCCTACTTACGATTTTAATGAAGATTCCTCCTCACGATATTGCGGTTTTGTGCAAACAGTTCTGATGTCTGCCTACGTCTATTATTTGATCTTGTGGGTACACTAGAGATTCTTCCTTATTATTTTTGGACATTTGTTTGTCGGATTTGGGAGCCTGTAAATAAAGTTTGGGTGCCAGTCCTCGCGGATGAAGACTTGGCAGCATCTTGAATTCTAACACTGGGACGCATTCCCAGAAGTGGATTACTGACTCAGGGGACTGGAGCGTTTGATAATACATTTGCCGCACAAAGCTAAAATTGCTGTGAGATGGACTGAGGGCTGACCAGCTAAACTGGGCTGCCTTTGAAGGAGAAAATTGGACCACTGTGGAGAGAAAGACACAGGCACTAGACAGAGACGGAACCTTGTCTGACCTCCCCACCCCCACCTCCTTGCTCTGCAACCTGGGCCTTGGTTTTCCATCCCAGCGGTGTTGACCTTTGGAGCTGGACTCTTTATGTAGCAGCTGACCTGTGCGCAGGATTTCCAGGGGGGTCCCTAACCTCAACCCACTAGGTATCAATAGCAGCTCCAAACATGTGAAGAGCAAAACTGTCCCCAGACTCGGCTGAATGTCTCCTGGGGTTGAAAGCCAGCCCAGCAAGCACAGCTGCAAGACTGAACCCTGTTAATGTGCACTACCGACACCGTGGGGGCAAAAAATGATGTGCTTGGTGTTGTCTTAGTGGTGTTCAGTGACTAGATGGTGCTTGGACTATTCTTAAAAGCAGTGGGGGCAACAGTTTGCCTAGGGCTGAGAACACTCCAGAGAGAAAGCCTGCAGCCACTTCCATATCTTGGTTGGTTGGTTGGGTTGGTTGGTTGGATGGATGGATTATGGATGGATGGATGAGTGGGTGGGTGGGTGGGTGGATGGATGGATGGATGGATGGATGGATGGATGGCTGATTGGGTAGATGGATGGATGGATGGATGGCTGATTGGATAGATGGATGGATGGATGGATGGATGGATGGATGGATGGATGGATGGATGGATGCATGGATGGATGGATGAATGGATGGATGGATGGATGGATGGATGGATGGATGGATGGATGGATGCATAGCTGGATGGATGGATGGATGGATGGATGGATGGATGGATGGATGGATGGATGCATAGATGGATGCATAGATGGATGCATAGATGGATGGATGGATGGATGGATGGATGGATGGATGGATGGATGGATGGATGGATGGATGGTTGGGTGACTGGATGTTTACAATTGGATTGTAACTATCTAAGAGGTAGATTACTATCAACTTGATATAAAGCAAAAACAGTCCCGATTATCAAAAAAATCTGCCTGATCTATTGCTATGAAATTAATCGAAATGTCAAAGGACGTCCTGTGTGCTGAGAACCTTGCACATGTAACACTGAAGTAACGGCTTCTCCTAGCATATCCGTTTTATAAACAAGGAAGGACTCTAACCCAAATCACACCATCACACAGCATAAAGAACATAGATTCCCCGGTGACCGACTTAATGGTTTCATTTCCCCTGAGAGACAACTCTGCTGAAATAATTCCAAAGTTCAGTGACTGGAATAGACTGACTGGACAGCGAGTCCCAGGGATGGGATCGCGGGTGCTGTCCCTGAGATTTCTTCTTCTTCTAAACTTGGGGTTTGAGAGATCAAACTCGGGTCTTCACCAATGTGCAGCAAGCACTTTACCAACTGAGCCACCTCCCTGGTCCATCTTGGCCAGATTTTGGTTGGTTTTGTTCTGCAGATAGCTGGAGAGGGACAGAGGCATTCAGGTCCTTAGCCAATCAGCCAATGGGAAGTCCTGTGATGTCTGTTTATTGATGTCCACAATGGTACCACGCCTGAGCTGCCGGCACTTTCAAACACAATGTTTTCCACCCTGCTGATCCCAGAGACGCAGAATCCTGCCGTCCTCCAGCCTTGTTCAGGCGCTCTTCAGTGCATCAGACTAGCTTTTCTGTTCCCCACATGAAGGTGCCCTGGGGGCTTCCTGCCCACAGGTCATTGAGAGACAATTTCCATCCACCCTGGCTGCCTCCTTTTCTTCCTTTGCTGTTTCTCCAAGCTTCCGGGAAGGAGGAAAGGATAGACTGGCTCTGGGATAGGCACTGAGTCAAAAACAGAATTTCGTTTCATCACAGATGTGGTCACTGGGGTGTCCAAGATCAAAGCACAGCCTCAGGGGCTGCTCTCTGCCACTGACGTGTACCCTGTCATTCTCCTAACATGGCAGTGAGCTGAAAAGCAGGAGAAGGAGGGTTCTCAATGCAAATGCAGAGGGGACTTTCCTTTCCTGTTACTCTGTTTTATCAGTGACCTCAGTGAGTTGAATGGCCACATCGGGTAGATTTTCCTCAGTGCACTGATTTAAATGCCAGTCCTGCCAGGAAAATGTCCACATAGCTACACTCAAAAAGGCTTTGCCAGCTGTCGTGCGGCAGCCCCTAATCCAGTCAGGCTGACATCTAAATTAGCTCTGGCACCTGATGAGCAGGTATTAATCCCGTGGATTGTCCTCTAACGCCTCCCATTAGAAACGGCAGAACTTTGAACCTTGTTTTGAGAAGAGTAGCAGAGCTACCTCTCCACCCAGAGGGAGGGACTTGAGGACCTTATGTCCCTCTAATGGAGCGGACTATACTCTTTTCCATCACCACTTATGCTGGTGACTCCTCTTGTAGGTAAATAGGGAACCTAGAATAGAGTTTAAATCCTCAGAGGATAAGCTTCTGCTCCCCGTTTGGCCCCCTGCTCTTGGGTTTTGAGTTCAGGTAAAGTGTATTGTTGAGAGGCTCAGCAGGATGGTGGAAATGAGCAAACTCTGAAGCCTGGGTTCAGTCAGAAAATATATTGTTTTGTGTCCAGAGAGAGAGGGAGAGGGAGAGGGAGAAGGACAGGGACAGGGACAGGGACAGGGACAGGGACAGGGACAAGGAGAGGGACAGGGAGAGGGAGAGGGATAGGAAGAGCAGGCCTGGTGGCTCATGTCTATTGTCTTCACACTTGGAAGGGAGGCTGAGGCAGGAGGATACCCACAAGTCCTATCAAACCTGGACTAGATAGGGAGTTCGAAGCCAGCCTAAGCTGCAAAGTCAGACTATAAAGATATGGCTGGTGACTGTCTTCTGCGGGCCCCAGCACTTGCAAGGTAGGCCAGCAGACCAGGACCTGTGTGTGTGTGTGTGTGTGTGTGTGTGTGTGTGTGTGTGTGGTGTGTGGGTGTGTGCATGTGTGTGCATGCACAAGAATGCCATGCCTCATGGGTGGGCTATCCACAGAGACCAGAAGAAGGGATCAGATATTCTGGGACTAGAGGTGGTGCAGCAATGGGCAGCCTGGTGTGGGTGCTAGGAACTGAACTCTGGTCCTCTGAAAGAGCAGTGCATGCTTTTCACTGTACATGAAATGACTTTAGTGGCCAGGGGCAGGGCATTAAAATGCATTTATCATGTGCTGTTTTTTTTTTCCTGAAGCCGATTTAACCATAATTACTTAAGAAAGGCTCTGATTGATACGAACCCCCAAACCTCTTCTTGATACTTGGTTATTCGTTTAAGAAGAAAGCAGAAGCAAAATTGAGCTGTCTTCATCAGATTTCCTTTCTATTTATGGCAAGCGAGGCTCATAGTCTATTTAGGAGAGTGATATAATTTTCCTCATTACGTGGATGTATTTAAATACAACAAAATGAGTACATTTAAAATTAAGCAAGTCGCAGGGAAGATTGCTCACTTTGGCATGACAACTTCCGTGAAGAATGGAACTGTTGTCTTAGCCAGAACAAAGACTTCTGAGCTCCATCCGCCTCCCACAGGAAGATCTGCCCTTGGACCAGTAAAAACATGTAGGTGTGACTTGATCTAGAAGCCTGATTTGAGGCTGGAGAGATGGCTCAGCGGTTGTAAGCACTCGTGGCTCTACCGGAAGGTACAATTCCCAGCATCCACATGGCAGCTCACAACTGTCTGTACCTCCAGGATCTGACAACCTCACACACAGACATACATGCAGACAGAACACAAACACACATTTAAAAAAAAAGTAAAAAAATAAGTGAACTATGAGAGTTCCCACAGCTCTTGCAGAGGACTGGAGTTTAGTTCCCAGCACCCACATCAGGCAGCTCATAACTGCTTGGAGCTCTAGTCCCAGGGAATCTAATTCCTCTGGCCTCTGCAGATACCATATTCACATGCACAAACCCAGAATCAGACACACATGCATGCACATAAGCAAAAGTAAAAAACTTTTAAAAAAAAGAAAAGAAAAAGGAAAAACGAACAGCATACTTTTCAGGCTGGCTAGCGCTGAGGAGAGGGAAACAGACCCTGGTGTTAAGGAGTGTGGCTAAGTGCTTGGATTCTGTAGTCAGAACCCCAGGTTCGAACCCCAGCTCTTCTCCTCCTACCTGTTTACAGCTATGGAACCTTGAGAAGTAATGAAACCTCTCTGGGCTCCCATGTCTTCATCCGTAAGCGACTTACAGTCTTGTATGCGGTGCTGGAGAGATGCCTCAGGGTACCTAGGTTTGGCTCCCGGGACCCATTATCAGGTGATTTCCCAAACACCTGTAAGTTCAGCTCCAGGGCATCGGGCACTCTCTGGACTCTCCGGGTACCTGCGCAAATGTGCACATAAATTATGTATGCACATAGACCATGGTGACAAAATGCCCAAGAAAGAAGGAAAGGATACTTTAGCTCACAGTTTCTGAGGTGCCAATTCGTGAGCGCTCGGTTCCGTTTTTGTGTTCTGGACCTGTGGCGGGACAGAACATCATGGCAGGGCGTGCGTGAGAGAGTAGAGTGACTCCACTCACTGACTGGAGACAAAATACACCTCCCAAAGGTGTACGCCCAGGAACCAGCTTCCTCCTGCAGAGCCAGTCTCACATTTCCACGGCCTCCCATCAGGCTCTAAGCCCCTCCCAACAGTCCCGGCTGTGGAATTGTAGGGCAAGTCTTCAACACATAGGCTTTGAGGTGCACATTGAGTCCAGCCTACTTTCTAGACATGGATTGAAGCATCCAAACCGTTGCTGGGAAGCATCCAGGAAACACCACGTAAGGGGGAATCATGGTGTGAGGAGAGGCGAGTTCTAAGTTTATCCCGGAGAGCTACCCAGGAAGCACAGGGTGCTAATTGAAATGGGCAAGATGGCTCTAGCATGGCTTCCTGGAGGGGTTCCCCTCAGCCACACAGTGGATACGATGGAATTTGAGGAAGGAGAAGCAGTTAACAGGAGCAAAGTGCAAAGGCCTTCCCACGTGCGTCTGCTTCTTAGAAATTGGATTTCTAGGGCTGGGGAGAGAGTGGTAGGATACCCAGCATGCACTGAGACGCCCTGGGCTCTATCCAGAGTTGTGATAGCTCATGTCTACAATCCCAGCACTCAGAAGATGGATGCGGGATCAGAAGTTCAAGTTATCCTCAGTTACGTGGCGACTTTGGGGCTATCATGGGCTACGTTAGAGAGAAGAGGAAACCATTGGAGTTGCAGAGCAGCAAGACTCCAAATGATTCCTTTACCATCTCTGCTTCAGATCGTGTCCCTGACCATCGCGAATGTTCTTTCTCTCTGTTTAATGTGAGGCCATTTCAGTGTTTGAGGGAACCAGGGTCCAGGGTCTCTGCAAAGATCTTCAGGTTGATGCCTGTGCCTGGAGGTTCTAAATTTTTGCTTCTGTCCATAGGTGATCTTGTGTCCCGGGCGATGCACCATCTACAGCCCCTCAATGTGAAACACCATGGCAATGGTACTCCCCTGCACCACAAGCAGGGGGCGCTCTACTGGGAGCCGGAAGCCCTGTACACTCTCTGCTACTTCATGCACTGCCCGCAAATGGAGTGGGAAAATCCCAACGTAGAACCTTCCAAGGTCAACCTCCAGGTGGAAAGGTACGTCTTGCCTGGCTTCCGAGCATCACAGAACAGCTCTTGGCGCGCCATAGCCCTGTGATGAATTGGCACTGCCCTCCGAGATGAAGATAGATTGCGGGGTGGGGATGGGAGAGAATTGCTGTCCCTATCCCGTAGCACACTGGAGGGGAACCTCATGACCTGAGGAGATATCTTAAAGCCTGGTGGAGTTTTGGAAATAGCCTTATATGTGCCTAGTCCTGTACAGGATAAAACTGGCCTGGGTCACAGGAGTGTGCCTGCGTATCTCCAAGGGGAAGGAACCTCTGGAATGCAGTTTGACTTCCTTGTAAATAATTCGCGGGCGCCATCCTCTTAAATGTCTCAATCTTTCTTCCTTCACGGCTACCTTGGGACCTCCGGCCGATTAGAGCACCTGCCTAGCCAGAAGAGGGTCCCTGTGGATGCCACAGACACAGCTAGGCTGTCCTGGGAAAAGACATTTAGCTGTCCCCGTAGCGTGGAATCCTTGTGGGAAGAGAAGGATGAGAAGGGGCTCTGAGCTGTGTCCCTCCATTTCTGCTTGTCTCAGCCTCCCTTCTGCACACCAGGAAGCCTAATTACACAATTTCCCAGGATTCCTTAAACCTTGAAATCCCGGGATCCTCTGGGGAATATCCCCACTCTCTCAGAGGTCTGGGATTAGAAATAGCTTTCAAAACAGGCTACCTGGAAGTGTCCCTCCCTTGCCCCCTTCTTACCTGTCTTTTCTCCAGGCAAATGAATCGGGCCTTGCTTGGTCTAACGCTAATGGAAACGACTCCCGCTCATACCTAGGAGAATAGGCGTTGAAATACATACTGCCAGTGCTCCAACCCGGGCACTTCCGACTAAAACCTGAGGCCTTGAGTAAATGCCTTCCCCTCCTCTGCCTTGGTTTCTTCATCTGCAAAATGGGATATAAAAAAGCAATTTTTTAAAACAGGGCTGTAGGAAACTTAAGTGATTTGAACAACGCCTAGCACACCCAAGTAGCCTATCAACGCCCCTTCTTACTGTTGTCATTGTAGCTATGACGAACACGGGGCAGAACAGTCCCCAGCTTGGCTCCAATCCAAATGATTCTATTAAAACAAACAACAAACCCTCAGTGGTTCTGTTTCTACCACAGTAACTTGTGCCCAATGGGCTCCCCTGAGACCCTCCCACCTCTCAGCATTCTGTTAAAGCAAGAGGATGAAAAATGGCCAGGCAACAGAGATCTTCTCAGCTTTCAGGAATCCCGAGTAGTTAGTATCAATAACCAGTCATCTGAAGCTAACAGATCAGGAGTCACCAAGGTCCCTCAGTTCCCAGGCCAAATCAGCTGACACCCTAGGCAAACTTCCATGCGCAAACATGGCCCCCTGGACTGAAATGTCCGCAGTCCCTGAACAACATCTAACCTCAGATGGACACACCAGCACCTTAGATTCTTGAACTATAGGTCCTCAGAGTTGAGGGAACAGAGGCCATTGGCCTCGGCCTAAGAGGTACTAAACCTTTCAGAGCCTAGGCAGTGGTGAGATTCCTTGACCCGCCTCTCTTATGTCACCTTTGACCTTTGCATCACTACAGATGATGCTTCTCCATGCCCAGCCAAAGATTTCGTCCTCTGAGGCAAACTCTTCCATCCTGCCTTTCCCTCAGGTTCCTGTTGTCTAGTCTCATACACTCGGGTGGATTCTCGTGACCCCTGCCTAGCAAAACAACCAACCTGTGGTTCCATACAGACTCCTGTGTTTGTCCAATGCCTGTGAGCTTCACAGTGTCCCATGGCACCAGAGCCATTGCTGAGATCAATGCTAGGTGCACAGGGGGAAGCCAACAGATAAACAATGTAGACATGGACCGATCCAGTTCCAGCTGTCTGTGGAACATGTCCCTCAGGAATTCTGACATCATTGTAGAACTGAAGTCATCATAGCCCCAAATCGGCTGCTCTTCTGTCTCTCTAGTCTCTAAGGAAGGCACTCCCACTGGCTTTAGAAAACTAGGGCTCTTGTGCCTGCTTTTACAACCAGACAGCATGTTGCAGAATGACTTTTTCTGGAGAGATCTATTTGCACATGAAAGAGAGGGCACCAAACAGGAAATGTTGCCATACAGGTCTAGTTTAGTGTAACAGTGAGTTTAATCACACACACACACTCACACACACACACACACACACACACACACACACACACACACACACACACATCTTTGCAGAGGGCTGTGCCTGTCTTGTCCCCTCCTTCAAATAACCCTGTCGACTGCCTGTATATCTCAGTAGGTAACAGGGCCTTGTGAGCCCCTCCTCCACTCATGTTAGAAAGCTAATGGGGCTAAACCTTCTTCAGCTCTGCCTAGGATAATCACAGACACTGCTGGTTCACTGGGGCAGCAGCCATGTTGTACCAGAGGACCAGTGTTGTACAGCGCATGCAGAGTCTGTGACGTCTCAAGTCTCTGTTCCCTTCTGCCCAGGCGACTGTGGCTGTGCTTCATGACTCCCGTCCCCTCTCACCTTGATTACTGAAGCTGATTTCTCAACGATCTGCACAACAAGTGAGCTTTTATACCTTCTGGCCAGCTCCACCCTCCTCACCGTTACCAGATTTAAACTTCTAAGAGCTAATAGGCCATGCTGTTGCGTGACCCTGCCCATACAAGTGTGTGGTTCCTATATCCACTGTGTTTATCAGCAGCCATTTTCCCGTCTTGAGTCTATTTCTGCATTCAGAGTGTGGCTGGAGCAGTTGGAAGTCTAAAGAGGCCCACGAAGAAATGCAGAACTTCCAGGCCATACTTGAAACGGACATGAGCTACATGTCCCGGACTCCCTCAAAGACATTTATGTCATTCTTTTCGTCTCTCCTTGGTTGGACTTTCTAAAAACCAAAGTAGATGTTAACATTTCTAAAAGTCCTGATTGCTTTTGTCTTCTGGAAATCCTACAGCTCAGGGAGTCAGGTAGATGCCGGATAGGAATCCCAGCCTGGCTTTGTACAGTTCTGACAACTTGAACGAGTGATTCCACCTCTTGGGATCACCTTTTGTCGTCTGAAACATGAGAAAGGACACTCCTCATGGGACAGGTACAAGACGTGAGTCAGATATCAGAGCTCACACACCCAGGGCAATCCTTCACCACTGCTGCTACCAAAAAAGAAAGCTGCTATCCTACATTTTTTTCTCTCTAAAATGTTCTTATCTTTGTCCTCACTGAGGCTCATGAGCGGCTCTTTCTACAAGAACAGCTCTCTTCCTGTCCCTTAACACTTTCGAGTTTAACATCTGAAACCATTATGCATAGTCAGCTTCAGAAAGAACTTTCCTTGGGAGATAGGACTCTTCTTAGAATTGTGTGCCCACTGCTCTCAGTGGCATCTTCTTGGCACTCTCTTCTGGCAAATTTGTATAAGGCCATAGTGTATGCATATGTGTATGTGGTGTGTGTGTGTGTGTGTGTGTGTGTGTGTCTGTGTGTCTGTGTGTGTGTTTTCTAGATCATCAGCTCCTTAGGAATAGAGGTGATATATAGGTTTTCCCATTCCAATAACGAGCCTGTGAAATAACTGGCTAAAATGTGGATTCTTTCATGCCTCATGCAGTCACTTCTGATCCAAAGAGTTTTTCTCGATTAAAATCTAAGATGAAGCTTACAGGGGCTGTGTCCTGTGAAACGTGAACTCAGTTCTGCACTTGCTGCCCTGTTGTGGATGGTTCCGTTTTTCTGTGTGGTGGTTTGAAGAAACTCAGTGGGAGTATGAGATTAGTGTAGCTTGTTCTGTCAGGACTTTGGCTACTATTTCTAGAGCTGTTAGAGGCTGTCAAGTGTGGCAGGTATATTCCTTTTGTTAAAAAAATCAGACAGATTTTGTGAGATTTATAATTAAGCTGTTTATTTTCCAAACCACAGTGGTGTGTTCCAAACACCTTAATACTGAGGGTGAGCTACTTTTTAAAATAGAATTACTTTATGTTGAGAACAAGTCCCCCCTCCCAAGTCATCATCTTTGCTGTAAATATCAGTGATTCCTCGATGTCTTTGGCCACGGATGAATTCACTTATTTATTGCCACAATGTAACATAATAATAACAAGGAGAGAAGAGATAGGAATGCTTTGTGGCCTTAATTATGTGGTGCTGTGTGGGAGGAACAATGAAGAGCTTCACTGACGAGAGTAGACAGGACAGGTCTGCCTGCCCCCCACCCCGTCTTTCTGGAAGGAAAAGAAGCAGAACTGATCCCAGGTAGCAATAGTTCTCACCTCTTCAGCCAGCAGAATGTGCAGACAAATGTGGCAGGAGAGATCTCTGGGGATCTCAGCCACAACCGTGAGCATCATTCCTTCATGCATTGCCAAGTGTTTGAGGAAACCTAATGGTGTGTAACAAAACGGCCTTGCCATGCAAGAGAGTTTACACTTGAAGAAACAGAGTTCATAAAGCAAGCAGACCAGAACCTTAGAGGTAAATATCATCCGGTTATATCTCCATAGATCTTCACTTTGCCAAAAGTGCACCTCTCCTATAAATTCTTAAGGCACTTTCACCCACAGGGGAAACAAGGTTCCTATTTCAACAGATTCCCAAGGGCTTTCCTAGGGTTGTGCAAAGCATACAGAAGTCTGGATGTAAATATTCTGTCAGATCCTTACTTGCCTAAGTTGAACCTAGGGGAACTGCTTAAAGCAAAAGAAAAAGCTCTGAAAGGCTGGGCATGGGCAGAAGGCTCACATCCCCTGTCCTCTTCTGTGTGAGAAGTTGACCTGCAATTAATTCCCTGGCTCTGTTCCCCTGGAAACTTGATAAAAGTTGCAGTGTCAGCTGTGTTGCTAAGCAACACGGTGCAACATCAGAATGGCCACATGTTGATAAATTACATCTGGCCCGATATGATAGTTCTAGAAATGTTTGACAAGGACCCAGAGCCTTAGGATTTTCTCAATTCTCTGACTCCTGTCACTCTTTTGAAGGGAACTTGGTGGCTAAATCTTTAGATTCTCCCAAGAGATGTGGGATTTGTAAACTACAGAAGTCCCCACAACTATTCAGGTAAACCTTGTCCCCACATCTGAGTGTCCCCTGGGTAGATGGCAGCTCTTCCAGAGTAGGCAAGTGAAAGGCTCCCTGCTACATCCCTGTTGACTAGATCTTAGCCGGCTGCTGGGCCAGACAAGGGCCAGGATAAACTGTGAGTCTAGATGTTTAGTTGAGCCTTCAAAGACTTCTGATGGCCACTGGAGTCAGAAAGTCAAAACTCCAGGCTCAGCCTAGAGCAGTATCCAAGTTACACCCAGCCCTAGACAGCTGACTTCACCTCACCACTACTGACCATGAGATACTCCAGAATACTTCTGTAACCATTGCCCCAAGAGAGGGGAGATCTCTGTCACAATTCCTGTCAGCTGGACATGACACCTGTCACAGCTTGTAGCTTCAGATCAAACTCTTGTACCTTTGCTGGGAAAGCTGGGAAGGGAACTTGTAGCTTGGGGAACCGTGACCCATATAGCATGGGAATGCTCATACCTGGGAATGTAAGCTCAGGTTCTTCAGAGCCAAAAAGTCCTACTACACACTTTCTTCTTTACTGTCCTTAAATAATAGTAATAATAGTAATAGTAATAATAATAATAATAATAATAATAATAATACACATGCTTTATTTTCATAGTTCAGTGTTTTTTGACTTTATTGGACATACATGTCATAAGTGGCTGGCTTATCCTCTAACAGTTGGGAACAAAAAGATTGTCCCAGCACAGGGACACCTTGAGTTAACATCCTGGAAGTCTCACAAGCTCAAAAGAGAAGAGAGGCAATGGCTCTGGCAACTTCAGCAGGGCTTATGTAATAACTCTTCTCAGAGAAAATCGCCAGCTCCTTTTTCAGAGGGCCCAGATGAACAAGCACACAAAGGGTCCTGCCCGACACATGGCCGTCAGTGGCTGAATTAGTTACCTGTCTCCTCGCTGTGACAAACGTGCTTGACAAAAGCGATTTAGGCAAGGGACGGTGTGGTCTGGGCTCACGGTTTGAGGACCTGGAACCCATAAAAGCGAGAGCTTGAGACAGCTGGTCGCGTCGTCTCCACGATCAGGAGGTGGAGAGGGTGATGGAGGCTGACCCTCAGCTGAGTTCCTTCTTCTTCTTCAGTCCGGAACCCCAGGAGTCAGTGGTGCTCATAGGTGAGGTGGGTTTCCCCACCTCACTTAACCTAAGCTAATAATCCTTCACAGGTGTGCTCGGAGATTTGTTTCCACGGTGATTCTAAATCCATCAAGTTAACAGCTAAGATGAACTCCTGTAAGGGCTTTTGGAAACTGGCCCCAAATCTCAACCAGCACACAAATGATTTGTAGTAAGGAAAAACATACATGCCGAGTTTGAAAACACCGACTCCAGAGGCAAGGTTTTTGTTTTTTTTTTTTTTTAATATATTTTTTTTTAAGATTATTTATTTAATGTATATAAGTACACTGTAGTTGTCTTCAGACACCAGAAGAGGGCATCAGATCTCTTTACAGATGGTTGTGAGCCACCATGTGGTTGCTGGGAATTGAACTCATAACCTTTGGAAGAGCAGTCGGGTACTCTTAACCACTGAGCCATCTCTCCAGCCCAAGGCAAGGTTTTAAAATACCATATGGTTGTAACTTGGACGTGGCCGCAACTTACTTTATCTGACCAGGGTAAAAACTTACTCCAACCCCAGAAAGTGTGAAACCGCAAGTTATAGTTCATGAGCGAGCTGTAAGTCACCATGGTGCACACATTAGCGGGTGATACCCCATGGCCAAACTGGCCCATTGCCTGGCTTTGAAAATAAACTTTTACTGGGACACAGCTGCACTCATTCACTTACGTATTATTTAGATGACAGCTCTAGCCAATTCCTAGCAACAGATACTCGAATGTTCATAAAACTGAAAGTAGGGTTTGGCCTCTTCCAGAAAATACAAAAGTGCTGACCTTGTAACTATCGCTTAAAAATAACAACAACAAATTCAGATTGAAATTGTAAATACCGCTATACTCTTTATGAGGTAAGGCATGTGTGTGTGTGTTCATGTGTGCATACGTGTGTGTGTGTGTGCTCATGAAGCTTTCCTTCTAGATCCTGTTAACCCAATGGTTCTCAACCTTCCTAATGCTATGTCCCTTTAACACAGTTCCTCGTGTTATGGTGACCTCCAACCATAAAGTTATTCTCATTGCTACTTCATAACTGCAATTTTGCTACTGTGATATGTAATGTAAACACCTGATATGCAGGATATCTGATATGTGACCCCTATAAAAGGATCATTCGACACCCTCCCACCAAGGAGTCACAACCCACAGGTTGAGGGGCTTTGTGGTCACCTGACTGGAGTTAATTAGCTTGCCCAAGGGCATGAAGTTCAAGTTGGAGGACTTGAACCCTGGGAGTTGACCTCTGGTGTGTGTTCATATTTCCTAGGCTGTTTTCCTCTTAACGGATAGTGGATTTCTTTTTCAATGATAATGTTTGAAAACCTCATCTCAAATCTTTGGAGTCTTTTGTGACCTTCATAGATGTTTATAGGTCATTAGAATGAACATCCTTATTCAATAAAACATGATAAGTACCAAAAGGCAATGAAGAAGAAATTCTGCATGGCCCCTGTGACCAGTGGCAAGGGCTGTGACATCAAACAAAGGTTGTTTCATGACACTGGGTCATGGTTTTATTGCTGTGAAGAAACACCAAGACCAAGGCAATTCTTATAAAGGAAAACATTTAATTGAGGCTGGCTTACAGTTTCTTAGGTTCAGTCCATTATCATCACAGTTGGAGGCATGGCAGCGTCCAGGCAGACATGGTGCAGGAGGAGTTGAGAGTTCTACATCTTGATCCCCTGACAGCAGAAAGAGCCTGTGTGCCACGCTGAGTGCAGCTTAGCATAGGAGACCTCAAACCTGTCCCCACAGCGACACACTTCCTCTAACAAAGCCACACCTACTCTAAGGCCACACCTACTCTAACAAGGCCACACCCACTCCAACAAAGCCACACCCACTCCAACAAGACCACACCCACTCCAACAAGGCCACACCTACTCCAACAAGACCACACCCAGTCCAACAAGGCCACACCCACTCCAACAAGGCCACACCTACTCCAACAAGACCACACCCACTCCAACAAGGCCACACCTCCTAATAGTCCCACTCCCTACGGGCTAAGCATTCAAACACACGAATCTATGGGAGCCATATCTAGTCAAACCACCATACATAGTGATATAGGGACATTCTTCTCATTGAATAACCCCTGAAGGCATAGGTTTCAATGAACTGCTCTGACACAGGACATGGGACTTAAAGTCAAATGATGTCCTGGAATAAACGAAGTTCACTTGCTTCATTCATGTTGAAGACAACTAAGATCCAGTAGGATGTAGAGGACACACCTAGAGTCACGGTCATGTTTACACAAGCTGTGCACCGGGGTGCCTCAGTTTCTTTGCCCATGCGTATCCACTCCTGGGAATTCTCTCTTCCTTCTAGTTCGCCAGCTGGCCACCATCGTCAGTTCATATTTGCAAGGTTAAATCTTGGTTAATCTTGGACATCACCTCTTCTGCCAACCCTTCCTTCCTGCTTGACCGTTTAGAGTAACCAGAACCCAGCTTGGTATATCGTATATCATAAGCACCAGGTAGATGTTTGCAGGACCAAATGCGGCTTCATTCTAATACCTGGGAATCCTGGATGCTGCCTGGGAGAACCATGTTGTCAGCGCCCACTCGGGCAGCCCTCAGCTCAGTACTGGCTCTGCAGTTCACAAGCTATGCACTCTCCAGGCTTGCTTCTTCTATGGCTGTCATTCAGAAATGACTCCTCCTTCCTCAGCTATTTGGATGACTGCTGAACTCACAGACACACAGTCATGCATTCCCACCTCCCTGCCCACAGGGACCTAGCGGCCGTTCTACATCATCACCCGATGCCAAAACTAGGTGCCAGGGGTGCTAGGTGCTGCATATAAAAGGGCCCCCTGCCACCCCCAATCTCTTCCTGGTTCCCCTCTCCACACCCTCCCCCCACTTCTCTCTGTCTCCCTGTCTGTCTGTCTGCCTGATGGTGTCTGTCTGCCCCTTATGTCTCTGCTCAGAAATGACCTTTCACTCTCATCTCTCTCCAATAAACCTCTTAAGCTAGATCTTCTGTTTGGTGGCACACCTTGGTACCCCAACCTCCCTCCATTTATCCTAACACACACAAGTGCTATTCTTCACACTTATCTCTACCCCTGTAATCCAGCCTGGCGTCCCTTAGATGCCTAGTGATTTCGGTGAGCCCTTATTACATGGCAGGGTCTTTCCTAAATTTCATAGGTGCGCAATATGTCACCCCTCTCTCCCACTCGACAGATGCAACAAGGTAAACTCAGGGCCCATGGTCATAGGTACACAGGCAAGTCTGAATGAGTCCTGAGTACAGAACGGGTCAGAGCAGAGAGGCAGGCCCTGTCCGAGAGAGGATGTGGGACACAGCCACACTCTAGGCTGGAAGGAAGGTGGAGAGACCCATTGTCATCAGAGAGGATCAGAACAGAGCGCTGAGCAAGGAGATGAGACCAGCTAGGGCTATGCCCGGGAGCCCAGAGCACAGAGCAGGGAGGTGAGACCAGGCAGGGCTGTGCCTGAGAGCCCAGGTGCTCCCTAGGTAGATCTCGAGATGCTGGCATGGGATGCTGTTATTTCATCAGTATCTCCTCTGTGCCTGGCATGCACATGTAAGGTACTTTGTAGACCATGTAGTATTCCCCCACATGCTTGTCTGCAGCATAACATTAAACTGATAGTAAGAGAAGAATTCTTACTCAGAATCCAGCAAGCATCATAGCCCATCCATTTTATATAAAATTGATGGGCAATAATTATATCTATTTACAAGGCACAATGAGATTTTGATCCATGTATATGTCTGTTAAGGAAGAGAAATGTGCTCCGGGCATTCTTTAATACTGGAGATTAAGCACTTAGATTGATACCCTGGCTTTCACCCCATTGGCTGAGTGATCTTGGATAAGTTACTCGGCCACTCCGAGCCTCGCTTTCCTGGACTGTACTAGAAGCTCGTGGAGCTTTGCGCGTTGACACGTTTAAAGCTCTTTAAAGGTCTCAGCCCACATTAGAAACAATGGCCATCACCACTGCGTTGTCTCTGCTGTCTCTCACGTGAGCTTGGAGCAGGCTTCAAGGATTTGAATTGCCTGGGGAATCTTGTTAAAATGTAGCTTGAGTTCCTTAGGCCTGAGGGTGGTGCTTACACTTTCTCTTTCTAACTATCTCCCAGGTGAAGCTGTTGGGGACTTGGGCATCAGTCTAACAAGGTATTACCATTCTTTTTGTTTAATTTTTGTTCAGGGTTTATACCAACCTCCATTTTTTTAAAGCTACATGCAGACAAGAATTAAGCTTTGGTAGTGACTACATCTGCCAGTGATGTGGCTTTGCAGATTCTTGGAACCTGATAACCATCCCAGTGAGGGCTAGCTCTAGCCTCTGCAGTTTACCCGAACAAGCAGGATGTGGCATTGTCCAGACAGGACCAGCCTACAGCACGCACAGCTCTGGAGCCACCAGCAAAAAAAAACAGCTCCCAAGTTAATGATCACCTGTAGCTTGCCCAAGGTGGCCTGATGTCTCTACACATCTCAAAGCTGGCAAATTAATGCAGAGCTGTGCAAAGGATAGGTAAGGCAGTATTTGACAGGGGCTGTCCCTGGGGACAGCATCCAGGCAAATGGGACTTCACCGGCATCTGGACTGTCGACATCTGCAGCCTCAGAACTTGTTAAGCAGCTTTGGCTGGGTTACCTAGGGAATTTGCCTAGGTATAGGGACAGCTTGTGCCCACGGGTGACAAGCGGAGGGGCAGGCTCAGCCTGAAGAACAGCACCTGTCCCCAGCATGCAGGTACAGCCTGACCACCAGCAGGTATAACACTTACTCATCTCTAAAGCCAGACCTCTTCTGGATCTGCTCCATTGGACACCAAAGCAGGCTCATGGGGTCTGACACCAGCTTTCCCTTGCTTTGTAGGAAAAGACTACTCTTGCTTATTGATTCTGTGATTTGTATGTGTGTATGCAAGTGTGTCTGTGTGCATGCATCTGTGTGAGCATGCCTCTGGTGTGTGTGCGTGTGCGTGTGTGTGTAAGTGTGTGTGTGTAAGTGTGTGTGTGTAAGTGTGTGTGTGTGAGTGTGTGTAGTGTGTGTGTGTGTATGTGTGTGTGTGAGTGTGTGTGTAAGTGTGTGTGTGTGTGTGTGAGTGTGTGTAAGTGTGTGTGTCTGTAAGTGTGTGTGTAAGCGTGTGTGTAGTGTTTGTAAGTGTGTGCGGGTGTAAGTGTGTGTAAGTGTGTGTAAGTGTGTGTGTATGTAAGTGTGTAAGTATGTGTGTGTAAGTGTGTGTGAGTATAAGTGTGTGTGTGTAAGTATGTGTAAGTATGTGTAAGTGTGTGTAAGTATGTGTTTATGTAAGTGTGTGTAAGTATGTGTGTGTAAGTGTGTGTGTGAGAGTGTAAGTGTGTGTAAGTGTGTAAGTGTGTGTGAGTGTAAGTTTGTGTAAGTGTGTGTGTGAGTGTGTGTAAGTATATGTGTAAGTATGTGTGTTAGTGTGTGTGTAGGTGTGTAAGTGTGTAAGTGTGTGTGTGTGTGTGTCTGTGTGCGCATGGGTGTGATTGTGTATAGAGGCCAGAGGCCCATTGCAGTTGCCCTTCATTCTTCAGAAACCATTGTCCATGTGCTAGCCACCTGGGCAGTTTGTTCATTCATTTTACTCCTTCGTTTGGAGATAGAATTTCTCACTCATCTAGGCTTGCTGGCCAGTAAGGTCTTCCCACTTCTGCCTGCCCAGCATTTTGGCACGGGTTCTAAGGGTTAACTTCAGAAACTCACGCTAGTAAGGGCATCTGTATTACCAACCGAGCCATCTCTCCAGTCCGTGACACCTTATGTTTATAACACGGACTCACAAACTCGAGCTGCCTGGCCTGGTCCAGTAATCCCTCCCCGTGGTGGGTGTTTAAATTTAAATAAAAGGGAATCAAACCAAACCAAAGAGTTAGTGCCCTGCCATAGAGAATCTAGCTTCCTTTCAGATGCTTGGCAGCTGGTGTGGCCTCGAGGGGCAACTGACGGGTCTTGTAACGGACAGCAGGGACCTAGGACATCACCGTCATCACAGAAGTTTCTGTGAGACTCAATGCAAGCAGTGTTTTAGGACAGTAGCCAAAGAACTCCTCCTCCTTTCCCAAGCACCATGAAAGGAATCCTTACAGACCCGGGATGAGCTACCTGCTGGAATGTACATCGTACATTCAGATCATCGTTCGGCTGAACTCAGTTGTATTTTAATTGTTTTTAAGCTGGCATTCATGATGATGGGTTTCACTATGGCATTTTCACACATGCGGGTCACGTACTCTGCCCATATCCACACATTACCTTCTGTCACCCACCCTTTCTGAAGTCCTGCCTTCCAAACGGACCTCTTCTGCATTCGTGTCTTATATAGGTATATTGCTCTAGTCTAATTTCCCTGTAGGAAAGAAAACATGATATTATGTCTTCCTGAGTCTGGTTCATTTTGTTAACATGATAACTTCCACTTCTGTCTACAAATAATTCGCAATCTCTTCTTTATCGCTGGACGAAACCCCATTGTGTATAAACACCACATTTCCCCATCCATTTGCCTGTTTGGCTAATTCTGTCCCCAGACTGCTGCGAACAGCGCTGCTGAGTGTGAGCGTGAAACGGCTTTGTGGTGTGAGGATTGAGAGCCCTCCCAGTACACACCTAGGGATGGTTTGGCTGACTCAAACAGCAGCTCTGTTTCGAGGTTTTTAGGCACCTCCATACCGATTCCAGTCACAGCTACACCAGTTTACACTCCTGCCAGATGTGAAAGCCAGTGCCTCCTTCTCCACATCCTGGCCAGCATTTGTTGTTTGTTTTCTCTGTTAGCCATCCTGACTGAGCTGAGATGGGCTCTCACTCTAGTCTTTGATTTACATGTCCTTGAAGGCTGTGGATAGTGAACATTTTTTCCATATACTTGTTAGCTATTTGTGTTTCTTTTGAAAACTTTCTGCTCAACCCACCTGCCCATTATTCTTTTTATTAATTGGGTGATTAATTATATTTATTAATTGTATGCTTTTGGGGGTGTTTGATTGTGATGAAGAGGCCGTCTTTTCTCCAGTGAATGATGGTACTAGTTTTATTTCTGTTATGATGATGATAAAATACCTCCTCCCAAAAAATAAAACAACTTAGGGGAGTTGTTTAGCTCTCAATTATAGATTACAGTCCTGTATAGCAGGGATCTTAGGCAATGGGAATTTACAATAACTAGTTGCATCACATCGACATTCAAGAACAGAGAGGAATGAATGGATGCTTGCTTGCTTGCTTGCTTGCTTGCTTGCTTGCTTGCTTGCTTGCTTGCTTGAGCTCTACTCAGTTTCTGCATTCTTCTACAGTTACAGAGCCCCTACCTAAGGAATAATGCCGCCCATAATGGGCTGGGTATTTCAGCATCAATTATCTTAGTTAAAACAATCCCCCACAAGCAAACCTGATATAGACACTCACTGTGTTCCTTTGGCTGGCATATTTTATGCAGTACCATGCTGTTTTTGTTACCATGGCTCTGTAGTATGGTCTGAAGCTACGTTGTGATTCCTCTAGCATTGCTGCCTTTCATCAGGACTGCTGAACTCTTCAGAAATCACATAGATTTTTAGATTTTTCTCCTATTTGGGTGGGGGAGGCAGAATGCCATTGAATCTTAATGAGTATTGCCTTAACTCTGTAGATCGCTTTCAATTATCTAGAGCTGCATTTGTAGAGAGGAGGCGATGTTCCCATACTCAGAGATCGAACGTGAGTTCTCACATGTGCTAGGCAAATCCTCTGACACTGAGCTACACTCTGGCCCTTTTCTTTAAATTTTCAGCTTTTGAGAAATTTTGAGAGAGTGTCTTGCTCCATTGCCCAAGGCAAGCCTTGAACTTGTGATCCTTCTGCCTCAGCCTCCTGAGTAGCTGGCTTCTAGGTCTATGCCTCAGGGCCTGGCTTAGAGCAGAACTTCCTAAAGTACATCATTAGCATCTCCATGCTGTTTCTCCAGAAACTCCCAGGATGCCAGCTGCCTTGTAAGTTTCAGGGCATCTACAGATCTTCCCCAGAGTAGTGCGAACCTAGAGTAGCCACTCGTCCCTTTTGCTATCCCTGTCTTGATGATGACCTTTAGCCTCAGAGAGGTTAAACAGCCTGCCTGCTTCACACAGCTAATGAGGAACCAAGCTAGGATACAAAGGCATGAACCCAGAATACCTCTTCCAGCCACATGCCCTGCCTGGAGCTGAGGAGCCCTGAGACGAGCAGAGGCCTAAAAACAATCTTGTTTTCAATATGCTTCCCTTCCCTCTTCCCTTGTTCTTCTAGTATCTTCCCTGGCTGGGGCCTCAACAAACACTGCTGATGATAAAAGAAACAAAGATTGCCAGACCCACTTCATCTAACTTGACTCTAGTTTTTAAACCTCAGAGACATGTGTTAACTTCCTAAATTCCCATGAAGGTAAACAGAGCCTGCCTCTTTGGTGTTTACTGCTCATAGGACACAAGACAACCACACATCCTGCTGAAGCACATCGTACTGTTTTGTTCCATGCATGAGCAAATGGGTCTCATTAGCATAGCCATCACCATTTGTCATTCCCTTGTAGTAAGTTTAAAATCCCCTCTTCGTGATCTTGAAGCATAGACAGCACCTTTATCAACGACAGTCTCTTGCTCAGTAGACGGAAATCCACTCATCCCTTATTCTCCCTTTAGCTCTGCACAGCCAGATGAACCCCTGCCAAGCTCTACTGCTTTGAGCTGTGCCTCACAAGAAAGTGGTACCTCGACACTATTTGAGCATCTCATGTTTTGGCCTGTGTGATTTTTTTTCTCGTTGTTTTTACTTATACGAAGCCTTTGATTCATTATCCACTTGTCCCTCGGTCAGTCTGTTGCATCCAATGCCTGCCATGAGTTTTTCAGTAATGGAAGCCGACGGCCTTCCGACTCTTCAGGAGCAGGAGAACTCTAAAGACTTCGATGAATGATGATTTGGGACCTCCTTCATGAAAGCCTCACAAGATAGGTGTGGTTAGCGTCGTCTGAATCTTACAGATGGAGGAGGTGAGGTAGAGAAGAGAGGCAAGCGGCCCAAGGTTACAAGGCCCCAGAGTGACAACCCAAAGGGCTCACAGTCCAGCAGCCTAGTCCAGGACGTAGTATGGAACGGTGACACTTAGCTGCTGCTTGTCAGTCCCTGAGCAGAAGAGGGAGGACCATGGGGCCTTGTGTGGCCCCAGCTCAGCACCACTGAAAGGGGGTGCTGAATGCCTAAGGGAGGTGATAGACAGACTACCTGAAGGACACAGGTGAGGGGGGTGGTGCTTGGGTCTGACTTGGGAAGCAAAGGGGTAAAAATTTCAGAGAGGACATAAAGGACAGGGTGTGACACCCACCCAGCTGTACTCAGGCTGTGATCCCCAACAGTACTGCTGGGAAGTAGGCATCTGGGGCTGTGGGTGCAAATTCTAGATGCTACAGCTGTTTCACCATCAAAATGCCCAAATATTTTTCTAACAGTTGATAAAAAGCCACTGCCTCGTGTGCCCCCACCCCGACAGGTGTTAGTATATCCTAACACCCTGACACCCTGTAGTTACTGCCATCAGGGTCTGGCCTTGCAGTGCAGGACCTGGGAGGCCCTCTCTGTACTGAGGTCACAGGATAGACTGCTGCTTGGCCTTGCTGGTAATTGAATATTTGGAATAGCATCCATGAGTTCCAAATAGAGGGGAAAAATGATGGCCTGCCCATGTGGGTTGGTCTTTGTGCCTCTGACAGGAGGCTACGGTTGAAGGTAGGGGTCCTGGGGTGCTTGGGAGGGGCAAGAGCAGAAGGCAGAACCTTCCCATCCCAGGATGTTCTCTTGGCACACTCTTCTGTCCTCCCCGTACTGTGTTAAGCCGTCCCTAAGGCCTGAGAAAGCCTCTGTTCTCCTTAGGGCCTTTACTGAGGAGCTAGACAGGCTGTGGAGTGCTGGCCTGTGGCAGGCCTGGGAGAGTGCTTGTCAGAACTCCTCCACTTGAACTTCAGGGTCACCTTCTGAGATCAGGCCAGTCTCCACATTTTACTAATGGAGAAGAAAGTGAAAGGTTCAAAACCTTGCCCAAGGTCACAGAGCCCTGTCAATGACTGGCTGGAAGCTGAGTGTTCACACTTAGTGATCCCAGGGGTCATATCTTCCCGACACCTCCCTGCAGCTCTGACATTGCAGATGGCCCTCCACTGCCCCCATGCCTGTGTCCCGTGCTGCCACGATAAACCCTTGCAGGCAGAGCTGAGCCCTGTCTGTCTCTCAGCCTTCTTGGTGCTGAGTAGGTGAGAGAGTTAGGCCAGCCTAGGACACGACACAAAGACAGAGCGCAGAATGATGCAGGAAGCAGCTTCCTGCAAGAGTCCCAGAGAGTGACGAGCCCACAGTCTACAGAGCGTGATTCTCGGCAACCTCCAGGCCCTAGTGCCACCAGCAGGCCTCCCTCTCCTGGATGGCCCCAAGGCAAATCGCTTGATTTGCCTGGAACTGACAGCTTTTTGCAGTCCCTGTGCTTGGATTCTGAAACACACAGGGAAAGGGCCAAAAAATTTTCAGAGAGGACATAAAGGACAGGGTGTGACACCCACCCAGCTGTACTCAGGCTGTGATCCCCAACAGTACTGCTGGGAAGTAGGCATCTGGGGCTGTGGGTGCAAATTCTAGATGCTGCCCAGTGCAAGCTAAGAGCTGGCCCAGCATGGGGGCGGGGGGGGCGGGGCGGAGTTTCCTGGAAGCAGACATGGTCTCAAGCAGCCCAGGTCTCAGATTCCCGACCTAGCAGAGGGTAGCCTTGAACTCCTGATTCTCTTGCTTCCATCCCCGAGGTGCTAAGATTACAGGAGGGCACCACCACGTCGAGAGCTAAACCAGGCCCTCGCACAGACCACCAATATCGCAGCACTAAGCTATACCCACCGCCCCGGGTGCCCACTCTTCAGCAGTAGTGTCCGGGGATCGCAGCCCGAGCATAGCAGGGCGCCACGCCCCGTGGGACTAGCCAGAGCAGCATATCTACTCATCTGCCCAGAAGACGCACTCCAGAGGTTCACACCCTTCAAAGGTCACTCCACAGAACAGCCTCCGCTGTTTCCCAGTGTCTTGGCTTTTATCGATTTAATCGTCTAAACCTTCTGTCCATCTTGCTCTCCCCGCGTGCTGAATTTTTTTACAGCTGCAATATCAAGTGAGATAAATTCAAATTTCTGCAGTTATTTTTTTTTCCTGAAAAGGTATACACGCTTTTTGTTAACCACTGGAAAATACAGAAAAATATAAAAACTAAAATTATCTACAACTATACCACCCAGAGGTAGCCAAAAAATTAGTACTTAGGGCATCTTCTGGCGTATTTTTTTGTTGTTGTTCTTTAATAAAAATAGTGAGAGTTTTTAAAATATCTGTACTGGGTATATAACTTTATATCCCTTTATTTCACTTAATAGTGTCCCATAAGCATTTTTTTTGGTCCTGCAGAGCATTCATGCACATCATTTTTAATGGCTGTGAAATATTCCTTCTTGTGAATGGACTGTAATTTGCCTAATGTTTCCCTGGTTGCTGGTCATTTGGGTTGTTTCCAATTTGTGAATTGCTGTTCTTTGAAAACTACCCACCATGGCATGACTAAAACATCTGTGGAGAGAGAGTGGCTATAACAAGAGAAGTCTGTTTGGAGGAGAGCAATTGAAAGGTAATTCGCAGGGTCTCTGATGGCCAATGCGATGGAGAAATTGGTTGAGAAGCCCAGCCCTTTTCCCCTGGTCCAGCCAACCTCCTGCCTCCTTTTTCAAGAAGCAAGGCCTTGTGGGAAAGGCAACCTCCAGGCCTGCGAGCTTTCTTTTCACAATCACAGAAGGGATCTCTTGGAATGATCACCGTGGGCCTCCATAGCGTCTCCCTCCAGGCTCCCAGCGAAGCGCCCTAACAAGATTAGTCGGGACTGTTCGTGTTTCCACAGACGCCCCCACTTAAAGAAAACCTTGAGATTTTACGAAACTGAAACTAGAATGCCTAGGATTCCCAATCTGTCTTCTCTGGTTATTTGAAGAGGGAAAAAAAGGCCGTATCTGCAGCTCCAGAAAGCAAGCTAGCAAAAGCGTTGGCCTTTTTTTTTTTTTTTAAAGAAAGATCATTGCGCATGCGCCTGGCTCAGTCTTCTTGGTGCGTATTAGATAGTTGCGTGTGCTTCTTTATAATGTACCTTTCAGGTGTTTTTGCCCTGCCAAATGTTTTTCCTTTGATATGGAACTTTGCCCATGCAGGCTTACATTCAGTCTTTAAAGCCTGTGAGAAATTCAGTCAAGATTCAGCCAGTCAGGTTCTGGCGTGCCCCGGAATTTTGGCCAAGAGGCCAGCAAAAGCAGGTAGCTATTTTCCCAGCCTTGCCTCTTCGCCCTGCCAAGTTCAGGCTGCAAGGCTGGAGGGAGTCTTTCTACAATCGTCTGTCAGGCTCTTCTCTATTCATCCCTGACATAGAACCCCCCACCCCCACCCTCAGGTGGCTGCTCCCGGACCCTCGGCATCGTGATGTGGATGGAAATTTTTTGTGAACAGAGCAGGAAGCTAGCACGTGGTGAAATGGAGGGCGAACTTGGGAATGCAGGGATTTTAATAGGCCTCCGAAGCCCTTCTCTGAGGATCTACCGCTGCCATGGAATCTCGGAGCGCTTTCTTGGAAGAGGCAGCATGATACTCTGTCTGCAGTTTACCTTGTTCTAGCTCTGCCTCCTCCCTGCCTTGTGGCCACTTAATGCCCCATTCACTGACTGCAAACCCTGCTCTAACAAGCGCACAGGTATCTAATCAATGACTGTCAGACTTCCCGCTGTTGATGTGGCTTGTAAGTCAATACTGAGAGGCTACACTAAACTCCCTGGGTAGCCTAAACACAGGGGACCAGGCTTTCAAAAGCTAGAGTCCTCCGTGAGACTCCGCCCCAGATCCTCCTCCAAGGTGACTGTTGGTAAACCGGGAACCAATCAGTACCGAGCCCGTTCCATATGGACCTTCCTATTCATTTATCTTCTCTCCTGCTCTAGAGTTTCCCAAATTCTTACCTACTCAATGCCATGGAATGTCCCTAAAGTGTCCTGTCTTCTTGAATCTCAATCCCCTGTCCCCACTCTGTTCGTAAGCCTTCCCTTTCCACGGGCTCAGCTGGGGCCGACGTCAGAGCACCATCTTGGTCGTCTCAGAAGACTGAATGCTCCAACCATAACGCTTCTAGGTGTTGGCTAAATAGCGTCTTTTCTTGTGCTTTTTCACACTAGAGCAGAAGCTCACTGGGGGCGGGGACCTCTGCAGTATCCCCAAACACCGAGGTTGATACCCAGAACATGTTTATACAATCACTCACACATTCTTCCGTTCGGTAAATAAATAGTACACGGCTGCCTTTGTGGGCTTCAAATCCTACCACAAGAGACGGAAGGGAGCCAAGGCACCGTACTGAAAGATAATGTATAGAGATGGGGAAATAAAGTCAGGTACTCTAATCAAGAAGGGGGATGTCTCAGGTAGGATGGGCAGGTTTCTCTTCCTGTGAGCAGGATCTACAGAAAATGAAGCACCAAGCCAGGGGTGGAGAGGACTGACCTCACCAGCCACAGAGAACGCTAAATGCAAAGCCCTGGGGCAGCATCATTCTTGACAAACTTAAGGACCAGTCAGCAGGCTGAGGAGGCCAAAGCAGAGCAAAGGGAGAAACAGGAGCAGGTCAGGCAGACGAAGGAGCACAGGTTCTCTCCTGCCTAGTGAAATGCTCTGGAAAGGTCTGTGGGTTCCTTAGGATGAACTGGACAGATCTAAGACACTCTAGGTATCGCTGGGCTAGAAAACAGACCGTTTTGGAAGCAGGCGCTTCCTGGTCTGCCCTTACTGCCCAAAGCACCAGAAGCCTTGTAATCGGTCCCTTCCACAACGTTATGGCCTGCTTCAGCAAGCATCTGTCTGTCCAGGTGCAGCAGAGCCTTTGAATACTCCAAAGCCTTTTGCCCAGGGCCCTTCGCCAACTGCCCCCTCCCCCTGCACCAGTGTCACTAAGGCCTCAGCTGGTTCAGGGAATATCTTGCTTCTGAGGAATAGAGGCCCAATATAAGCCTGCATTTCTATTTCTCTTCTGTCTTTCAGGGGTCTAATGTCTTGGTTGGGGAGGGGGGGTCCCTGGAATTTATTCCAGGCCCTTGGCGGGGTCCTAGGTCTGACGTTTAACCTAGTTTTTAACCCACATCTGGTTCTCATTAAATACTAATGGTGCGGGATTTTTTTTTCCTTTACTGCAACTGGAAATGAGTCACGATTATTATCCTTTTCCTCAGACTTTATAAGCCAGTCCCGTGAAGCATCCCCCAGACTAAAGCAGGAAACCCAGCAGCACTTAAACCGAGCACGGTTGCAGGCTTAGTCAGACGTTCTGTTGCGTGACTTTGCCTGAGGAGATGTGAACAGGCAGCAACTCACCCCAGGTAGGGCCCCGTGACAGACCAAAGGCCAATCATACTCCAGTCGCATTTCCGGAGCCCGTGAGTCTATTGGGGTCACTTAGAGGAGCATGGTGAGAGATTACTCAAGAGAACATGGGTTACACAAAGACACAATGGAAAGGCCCACACCGGCATGGGAGACACTCTTGGGAGCTGTCTCCTGGAGCCTCTTACCCAACCCTCCAGCAGCTCCATCTAAGATGTTCTGACTCCTTTTGAAGGTGATGGTGGTGATGATCTTGGTTTGGTTTTTGTTTACTGAGTCCATAACGTTGAGGAGGGGCCTCGACCTTGTAAATCTCATAACTCTCGGAGCTTCCTGGGCTTCATAAGGTTTTTTTAGCTTCTTCCTAATGTGCGGCCTCCTTCCGTCCTGGAGGCAGTGATTCGCTCTTGAAGAACTCACTATACGACCCCTTCACTGATCATTTAATGAACTCATTCATCCGAAAGACACTCAGGGAGGACCAGCTTGATACAACGGGACATAGGAAGCCTTGCTCATCCAAAAATGATTGACCAGTGAGCAGAAATAGTCAAGCAGGAAGTGAATATCACTGTCAGCCTGAGCAGTGATGAGCGTCTATTTCTGGGCCTACGAGATGGTTCACTGGGTAAGGTCACTTGCTGCTAAGCCTGATGACCTGAGTTCAATCCCAGGGACCCACGTGGCGGAAGGAGAGGACCAGTTCTCATAGGTTGTCTCTCTCTCTCTCTCTCTCTCTCTCTCTCTCTCTCTCTCTCTCTCTCCCTCCTCCCTCCTCCTCCTCCCTCCCCTCCTTCTCTAAAACACACAATAACAATAATAAGTTAAAATGCAATAAAAAGTTAATCGATCCACTTCACTGTTAGGAAAATGAGGGTTTGGCAAAAGGGGAAATAAGATACGTGTGTAATAAATAGTTATTTGGTTATATGTTTCATATTTGTGAAGTCGGGACAGAATAAAAATAATTTTGAAAAAAATGCAATAATGCTCATTTCTAATTAAATAACTGAATTTAGGAGTGAACCTTAACCCGAGGGACCTAGAGACATTTCCTTTACAGGCTATAGAATTGTGTCCGTGCCAGAGGATGACTGCTGTCTTTGAGTTGTACGGGAACGTGAAAGTGGACGGAATCGCTGACGCGCATGCTCAGCATTCACCTCCTGTAGCAAATATGACATGGCTCGAGCAGGCGCTCTCTTGGGGTGTCCGGGACAGTCGATAAACACCTCGACAGTGTTCCGGAGAGCTATCCCTGCCTCTCTCAAATTTTGATTTTCATTTAATTTTTTGACTTAATAGAGATCTAAAGCAATTTACACTTGAGAAATAAATACATTTGTCTAAAGTTTTCTGAACACATAAATAAGTGTAATTACCCTTCTACGGCCATCGCCCTAGGAGAAGACTCAATGCCGTTAGTGTGCTTGGTTTGCAAGCAGGTTTTGCTCATACGGAACATCTGTAGGCAGGGCTTCATTTATTTTTAGAATCCATGTAAGGACTGGCTTGTTTGCATACCTGAAGAAATCTCATTTTTATAGTTTTTAAAGGTCAGTGCCTGTCAGTGCGTTCCCGTCTTCTGTCTGCGCTGATTTGGATTTGGATTTGCTCTCTGTCTTTAACCATCAATCGAGCATCTTCTACCCGCATCTGGCAGTGTGCTCTAGGTAGCCACCACAGCAGTGCAAGGCTCAGGAAACTCCAAAAAATGTACACGGCAGAGGTCTGCCGTGCAGAAGCCCGTCCATGATTGGTATTTAACATTGTCCCGGGTGGGAGCTGACCCCCTGCTTGTGACTGGGATGTGGGTTTCTGCTTTAACAACGTACCTAGGGTCTAGGCTCCATCAGACAGGAGCACATTCAGGGTTTGCTCTTGCCTACCCGAGCCTCCCCTGTGACCCCTGTGGGAGACCTGGGGGAGACTTCTCACACCTGAAGCCAGATTGTACTGATAGCTTCTTCTCAGGCCATCTCCACTGATGATGACTTTGGGGACAATTTTGAGTGTCTGACTGGATTTTGCAGGAAGCGACTGTCTCCTGTGCCACTTGCCTGTTGGGTGGGTCAGTATTCCACAGAGTCTCTCTCCTCTGCTGTGTGGTGTAATAGTGTGCTATTTGCACGCTCGTGCCCACATGTGGAAACATCCGCCTTTTCGTCCTACAACCCAAATGTTCTTACCGTACGTGACCCATGCTTCTGGGAACCAGAACTGGGTGACGGAAAACGCTGAGCCAGCAACCCTTGCTGGGTTGACTTTAGTAACGACGCATCGAAAGTCCAACCGCTTTAATTCAATGAAGGTGACTAGAAACAAGGAGCATAGTCGCTGTGCCCTTCCTTCCATCGGACAAGGGGGCATGGGAAGAACGTAGTGGCGTTGGAACCCTGGGCCTGTAAGAAAGCTACTTCACGAGTAATATATTAGCCCTTCTGTCTCACTGGCCAATAAGTTATATTTCGACCAGTGCCAATCAACTTACAGAACTGCAAGGTGTAACAGATTCCTTATAGAATAATGAGTCTACTTGTATATTTAAAAATAGGGAGTAGTGCTGGATTCCGGTCTGGGTGTGGCTCTAGACGTTATAGTCCAACAATCTATTGTATGCCCAAGCCTCTTTCCCAAAGGGTTGTCCGGGTGTATCCCCAAAACCCCCAGACTTGAGAGCTGAGACTCCTGGTGCTCTGAGGTACATAGAACAGGATCTTCTCCATGGAGCGCACACATCTATTCCTCATGGCCCCGTTAGACGTAGCTCTGCATGGCCCAAAGCAACCAGACTTCCCTGAACACCTTCACTGGGCCAGGCCAGACTCAGGACACTTTAATCGCCCATTTCATGAATCTGCAAGGACTCAGAGGTTCTTACCCATGTGACCTGACACACTTGGCCCAGTTACTACGGCGCTATCTAGCTCTGCAGCCTGCATACACTTGGGAACTGCTAACGGTTATTTCCCTGAGCGGTTATTAAAACACCTAAATCCTTTCCCCGAGCATTTAAGGAAGGAGTGAAAGGAAGTAGAGCCAATGATAAATGAGCGTGGTGACCTCATCCTTGAGAAGCCCTTTTCCGGGGGTCCGGACAGTGGGGGTCTTCATCCAGGCCTGTAATAATGTGCTAGGCCTTGACTTGAAGCCTCGCTATTCCAAAAAAGGGGAGAGTGGTTTCTGTTTGTCCCCCACGGGCAGACTCAGCTCCCGTGTGTGGAGGAGGAGCAGGGAAGTAGTGGGGCCCCACAAGTCCATGCCCAGGAGAAGTAGGTCAGTAAGGCAGGATACCAGGGGAGAATGGGATGTGCCTAGAGAGGTGGGTCAGATTTAAGCAACGGAAGGGTCAACCTGACTCATCCCAGCAACAAGCAGGGAATGCACAGTGGGACCAAGAGGCTGGAAATCCAGATGCACACTGCATAGCTTGTACCAGGAACTGGAGGGAAAGGCCTGCTAACCAAGGGGCACAGAGCGTATCGCGTAGGGGTGCCCTTTAGTCAGGCCGGGATACTGCTATCATATCAAATACTGTTGTATTCAAAGGACTTAATGGTAGAACTCTGGTCTTGCGGGTGGTGTCTTTGCTATATTTTTTTTCCTGATTCTAATATGTAGGAGAGTTTGGGGCGGCTTCTTATGTTTGTATTAGCGCACATTAATCACACGTGATAATGGACTCTCTCTATACACACATATGCTGTGTTTCGAGCGTGTTCGTTGCCACCCCATTGTTTGGTTTTTGCCTCCCTCCTACCCCGTGCTGCTCCCCTTCCTTTCCCCTAGTCCCTCCTCTGTGAGTCTGCGACCGTGTTGGTTATGTATTCCGTGCCTGGGGTAGATGAAGATGGATGAACGTCACTCTTGCAGACAATGGCGCAGCTGCCCTGCCCTTCCTTCACCTGAGAAAGGTGCCTAACAGCTGGGTGCTAGGTAGCACCTGTGTGGCATCCTCTCCTGTGTACCCACGTTCAGAGCCAACTCCAGCACCTCAGACAGTTCTGCCCACCTGCTTTCCCATCTGCACCCTTCCGCCCTAGAGGTGCGCAGCCCTCAGTCTTACTGGACTCCCCCTTCCTGGCTTATTGCACCCCCTGGTGGATAACCACTCTGCTCCCCAGGACTGGACCCAGAATGCACCCCTGTCTGGGAGAGTAGGATTCTCCTGTATTTGAGAGTTCTGTCACCCGCACCCCATCCCAGCCCTACGGAGAGTGGGCTACATGTCATTTGAGAAGCAAATCACGAGGATATTTTTTTCTCAGAGATCTATCAGTCTGCTCATTGGCCATCAGCTGTTTCCTGCAGGCATAACACTTCCTCCCTCCCACTTCCGGGGTCTCTGAAGTCCTCTGGACACTTCTCTTCCCTCCTTCCTCAGTGCTCCTTGTTTAGTGTTTCCTCTTAATGGGAAGTTTTATCTCACTGTCATTGGCTGCCTCTTCTGTGGGGGTCCCTCACTATGGTGATGTCTCCCTTTTTGTCAGCAACCCAGTGAATGGAGGAGCTTCGATTCATCTGATCCCGATGATGTCTGTTTAGTCATCTATCCTTTGTGGCTAAGTCAGTTCTGGTCACACTCACAGTGTGAGCTAGTTATAAAAGGAAACATGAAACAGATAGTAATTTAAACACATGTTGGGCTGGGAAGGTGGCTGTCAGTAAATGCTCGTCATACAAACGTGAGGCCCTGAGCTGGATCCCCCAGAACCCACATAAAGAAGTTGGACATGCTGGCACAAACATAATTCCAGCTCCTGGAAGATAGATATAGCAGGGTCCCTGGGGTTCACTGGCCAGCCAGTCTAGCCTAGTAGGAGAGTAAAAGGCCAACAAGAGACCCTGTCTAAAAAAAGAGAAGGTAGATAACATCTGTGAAACAGCACCCAAGGTGATCGATTACACACACACACACACACACACACACACACACACGCACACACATACACACACACTTACGGGGGTGGAGGACACAGAGACAGAGACAGAGAGATACAGAGAGACAGAGACAGAAAGGGGGAGTCATTTAGAACACAGAAGACTAATGATTAAACAGAAAAATCTCTTCTAGTATTTTAGCTTTGAGGTTTCTGGCTGCCAAAGGCAAAAAGGGTGGGGGGAGGGAGAATATAAATTATATTCTCACCATCGCATTTAAATGCACAGGCATACACACAGAGAAAAATATACTATTTTTTTTTTGGTTCTTTTTTTTGGAGCTGGGGATCGAACCCAGGGCCTTGCGCTTCTTAGGCAAGTGCTCTACCACTGAGCTAAATCCCCAACCCCGAAAAATATACTATTGTGTATATAAAGTAAACTCTTCCCGTTGGGTATCAGAACTTGGCCATTTCAGTCCAGGGGTTGTAATCTCAGACCTTTCTGGTGACCTGAAAGCCATAAGCCATTGAGGAGTGAGTCTAGAGAAATAAGCACACTGTGCTCAGAGCTGCTGGGGTGTCTCTAAGTCATGGTCACAACTGTAAAGTAACGACAGGATTTATTATACAAAAGAATAGGGCTCGGTGTAATGTACAGACAGAGTTAGTGACCCTTTCCTCCTGAAGTGAGACTTTCGGGTGCTGTGACCCAGCCTCCTCGTATCCCAGATGAGAGTCCCAGTGCTCAGAGTCCTGGTCGGGTCACACTGGTCTTTGGAGAAGCATCAGAGGGATGGCTCACCTGTGGATTATGATTCCTGGTCTTCTTGCAATCAAACGCCAGCTCTGCCTAACAGCTGTGCCAGCCTGTGCCCGTTAGAGACTCACTAACCTCACGCCAGCACCGTCATTTGCAAAACAGGGAGCCGCAATCATCATTACCCTCTGCTCACTTCTGTGATTAAATGAAATCATGTGCAGGGAGCCAGTCTACACCAATCCTGGAGCCCCGGAAGCTCCCGAGGGCTAGAGCATGGAGCCGGAGAGATGGGTCCATGGCTAAGAGCGCTCATTGCTCTTATGGAAGACCTGGGTTTGGTTCCCTGCACTCACATGGTAGTGGACAAGCATTCGTAATTCCAGTTCTAGGGGATCCAGGGATCTCTTCTGGGTTTGCGGGCACCAGATATGCATGGGGCGGCAGGCAAATACTCGTACATATTTTCTTAAGTGCTAACTACTCATGATTAGGATAGAGACACTGGTGGTGGTGGGGATAAGGACAGTGGTAATGATGGGTGGTGATTGTGTTAATGAAGATGATGGTGCTAGTGGTAGTCATGGCGATGACAATGTTGATGATGGTGACAGTGGTGATGTGGATGGTATTAATAGCAATACTCATTCATAATCATGAAAAGACAAAGTCAAAGTATAAGACCAGGACATTGACTGTGGCCTTCTACTCATCACCTCAAGCTGTCTGAAATCAACCAGACCCCAAAACCACATCCTGAGTTCCCAGGGCAGCCGCCACCTCTACGTGGCTACATAAATTAATTAAAATGCTGGTTTTTGCATCACACTCCCTCCATATCATGTGCTTGGCAGCCATGCCTGGCCAGAGGCTGCCATGGTTGACAGCCTAGATGTGAGCAACAACAACACAGAAAATTCCACTGAACAGATTTCTGCTGGAAGCTGCCCTCGTAGGCTTTCTTCCCCAGTTCTTCACCTGAATAATTTTCATTTTCCTTCTCTGAAAATAGTGTGCCATTGTTTAATAGTGTGCATCTTCTCATTGGAAGAGATGATGCCGTAATCTTTAAACTCTACCCATAAAGTCACTGAGGCCAAGAGAGGTGGGAATAGCTTTGCAATATCACAGCAAGCTAATAACAGAGCCTGGTAGGAGCTATGCATCTGACGCCACACATCCGCTTTCCTGTGGTAGCACCACTTTGGGACCTGCTCCCCAAGCGTGTGTCTGGACAATAGTGTTCTTCAGACTTAGAGCCGGGATATCCATATAACCTCTCCTTTCTCACTGGCAAGGGAAGATGATTGACAGTTCACAGGCTTATTGCAAGGGAACTAAAACAATACTTTCTGAAAGTCAAGACCCAGTGGCCAGGATATCAGAGAACACACAGGGTGATATTCTAGGCTACCTTTGACTTCCCTATCTTGTGTGTGTGTGTGTGTGTGTGTGTGTGTGTGTGTGTGTGTACATTTGTATGTGGGTGCATGTGTATACATGAGTATCTAGACACCAAACATTGATGTCAAGTGTCTTCCCCAGTCACTCTCCACCTTCTTTTTTGAGACAGGATCACTCACTGTCTCAAATGGATTGAGCTAGACTACCTAGTCAGAAGGCCCAGGATCTGCCTGCATCCTCCCCCACAGCCTGGGCCTGAAGATATACAACACCTCACCCGGCTTTTCACTTGGGTTCTAGGGGCCAAGCTCAAGTCCCCATACTTGCTCAGGAAACAGTCTACCTACTAAACCATCTTCCCGGCTCTTGGTCCCTTTGCCTTTCTTGTTCCATGGTAGGGTTTTTTTTTTTTTTAGATTTATTTATTTTATGTATGTGAGTACACTGCTGCTGTCTTCAGACACACCTGAAGAGGACATTGGATACCATTACAGATGGTTGTGAGCCACCATGTGGTTGCGGGGAATAGAACCCTGGAACCCTGGAAGAGCAGTCAATGCTCCTAACTGCCGAGTCGTCTCCCCAGCTCTTCTGTGGTGTTTTTAAAGTTTTCATTTCAAATTTTAGAGTTACTCATAGGCTTATACTTTCTTAATGGATAGGAAGAGTCTAAAGTCATGATGACCTAATAGGAACAATGGAAGGGTAGGTCCTGTGGTATAGGAATGGATCTAAGGATCACTGAGAAGTAATTAGGACATGGTGGCACGAATAACAGCTCAGCACTGGGGGACAGAAGCAGGAGGGGAGAGGGTTCCAGAACAACCTGGCTACAGAGTGAGATCCAGGCTCATCTACCCCATCTCTCACCCCACCCATGTCATTTAAGAAAAAATCAAATTAGCTACAGATGACATACACTCAAGTGCAAAGTCTTTAAGCTCCTAGTTACTCACCATATGAATATAGTCTTGAAATAAGACTCCAGGACAGGTGCGAGCATTTAAGCCTCTCTCAGAAATACAAATCCTTCTCTCTTGTCGCTCTGTCTCCAACAGCATGTCACTTCCACCTCAGGGTCCAGTTTGGCTGCCATCCATCAAATCCACATTCTTGCCTGCAGAATGGAAGAAGAGCTGATGAGGCCTGGCCTCCTTTAGGGCCTTTAGGGCCTCTTCTTCTTCTTCTTCTTCTTCTTCTTCTTCTTCTTCTTCTTCTTCTTCTTCTTCTTCTTCTTCTTCTTCTTCTTCTTCTTCTTCATCTTCTTCTCCTCCTCCTCCTCCTCCTTCTACTTCTTCTTCTTCTTCTTCTTCTTCTTCTTCTTCTTCTTCTTCTTCTTCTTCTTCATCTTCTTCTTCTTCTTCTTCTCCTTCCTTCTTCTTCTTCTTCTTCTTCTTCTTTTCTTCTTCTTCTTCTTCTTCTTCTTCTTCTTCTTCTTCTTCTTCTTCTTCTTCTTCTTCTTCTTCTTCCTTCTCCTTCTTCTCTTCCTCCTCCTCCTCCTTCTCCTTCATCATCACCACCACCAAAATCAGGCTCCTAGCTTCAGGAAAACAGAATTGTGTGATATTATACTAGGTAGTGAAGTGCTAGCTTAGTACACACATAGCAATGACACTAGTGGGTGTCATTTTCAAGTGAAGGGACACCCAGGAATCTATTATAGTATGAACATATTCTCCACACAGTTCCTAAACAAAGACCTGAGGTTAGCCCTGTTTCCATCCTCAGGGCCATTTTTGCTGGTCATCCAGGATGTTTCTTCTTTGATCTTTCTGAATCCTCAACTGCAATTCTAAGAAAGGATGAACTAAAGTCTTGGTATCTTTTCATTGTATTCTAGAAGTTTCCAAGCACTGCCTGTAGGTCCTTCCTTCCCTCTCTCCATCATCACCCCTCCCCCCAGCCTATCTTCCTCCATTGGATTCTTCCTTCTGAGTCTCGACTCTAGTCATGCCCGCATGAGTTCCTCTTAACCACAACAGTGCACAGTGCCTCTGGGCCTTTGCACATGGCATAGCCCTGTCCAGAAATGGTTTAACACACAAAGAATAGCTCACTCTCAGCCCTAATGCCGGCATCTATAGCCCAGCACTGCTGCTAAGAACTGTGTGCCTTTACACAAGTTACACAGTCTCTCTGTTCTTCCTCATTCTCTGTAAAATAAAGGCAACCATAGCATATACCTTACTGTTCTTGTCATTTCCAAATGAAACAATGAAAGAAAAATACTCACAATTTTGCCTGGCATATAGCAAGCCCTAATTAATAGCTGACTGTGTGCTAGGCATTGACTGTGTGCTCAGCAACCTGGCAAAAGTTCTTTCAGTTTGTCTTTGCAACAAATCCTGTAGAGTGGCCAAACACTGTTTCTCACTTCTATAGATGAGGAAAGCGAGTTTCAAAGAAGTCTTGTGCCCAAGGCTGCATAGCAGTCGTGGAGTAGGCTTTCCTGCCACCATATGTGGTTTAGTAGCATGGTGGGATCCCTTAAGAAGCCATTTGCTGCCTCAAGCAAACTTTCTTTGCTAATCCTTCGGGAAGCAGAGGCAGGCAGGCAAGCATGACCCCTGGGAGCCTGCCTGGTCATAACTTCCAGGCCTTGCCCAGCATTGTCCCCCACCCACAATGCAGTCTCATGGTCCTCAAGTGGTGTGTCTGCGTATGGAAGGTGCTACAAAGTGGTCCTCTGCGTGTGCTTGCACCCCGCACATCCTCCAGATCTCAGACACTCGTGTATGATGATGAGGGATTGGGGTTAATGATTCAAAAAGACAAGTACACCTACAACAATTAAATCTCATTGCATGTGCGCGCTACTCAGAATCTCCCCAGGACGTAGAACCGATAACACTAGGAGAGGATAAGTGGATAGTCGGGTTCACAATTACGTGTTGGATAGATGGAAGGATGGGTGGGTGGATGGACAGAGGGAGGATGGAGGGAAGGGCTGATTTACCAACTGAGTGACAAATTAATAGGTAGATATATAAATAGAGGTAGATAAAGGGTGGATGGCTATAGGTAAACATAGACAGTTGCCTGGATGGACAGATAAGTAGGCATACTGATACATGGATGGATGGAATAATAGATTCATTGATAAATCAATAAATAGAGAGATGGCACATCAATCTGTCAACCGTACACATATCCTTTTGGTTCTGTTTGTCTGGAAACTGTGACATTCATGTGCATACACTCACATAAACACACACAGAGAGAGAGAGAGAGAGAGAGAGAGAGAGAGAGAGAGAGAGAAACACATATGCACACACACACGCACACATATACATATTTACAGAGAAAGACTTAACTATAGGACAGACAAGCAGAGAGAACCTGGAAAGAGTTGATGTGGCCAAGTCCAAGGGCTCAGGGTAAGAGTCTCTTTGCCTCAAGGACAGTGAGGTCCTTCCATGTTATGAAGGGTAATTGACTCACTCAGAGTAAACAGATTTAAATGTTCATTTCAATGACAACAAAAAAACTAAAAAAGCTTTAGAGAACTCTTCAAACTAACGTTTGGCCAAATACTGAAGTACCGAGGCAAGTTGGCACATGAAACTCACCATGACAAGTGTGCCATTGAGAGTTTCTGTACCCAAGCCAATGCTACCAACTGCCTTGGGCTCAACAGGCCCCTCAGACAACAGTAAGTAAGGGTGCTTGGTTCATCGTAAGTACCTCAAGCCTGATAGAGTTCATAGGATTGTTAGAAGAAGGATAAATGAGAATCCTGACAAGACACACACACACACACACACACACACACACACACAGAGACACCACACACACACACACTGCCTTTGATACAAAAGCAAAAAATGTCAGGCATGTGCTTTCTTTTCCCAGCTACCTTGAAGCTTGGGGGTTTTGGAACTTAAGCTCAACCAACCTGATGTATCAGCCCCACTCCTATTCCAGCTCTCTCCTGGACCTCAGATCTCCTTTGAAGCTCTTATGTTTGGTGCTATTTTCTTGCATGATAACAGAACTCACTTTCCCTGACTTCAGACTTGAATCATACTGTTGCCTACTGGTTCAAAGTGCACTCCACAGACCAGCATACCATCTTCCCGAGAGCCATTAGAACTGTAGAATCTCAGACCTTGACCTAGACTCTCGGGGATGGAATCTGCATTTCAGCAAATTCCTAGTCAGGTTCACATTTACATTCAAGAGGCATGGACCTGAGGCACTCCCTTTGACTCCTCCCTCTCCTACAGGAACCACCCTATTGGCAGCTAGATATGCCTTTCACAGTAGGACTGTCACCATAGTAACCAGTAGGGCTGCCTCTTGTTTCTGCCATCTTCCTGGCCTTGGTGCCCAGATATACAGCAAGATTGCATGGCCATTGCTATAGAAACCAATTTATGACCCAGGAGCAGCGTTTCCTCCATTCCCTGTATTGCTGGAATTATGAGCTTCCTAAACCGTAGTCAAACACCGAAACTCCTCTCTAGCCTGAGAAAGTCTCAGCAAATAGCAAGGACAAAAAGTCAGGGCCACAGGGCTTAAGAAGGAATGCTGCAGAAACCGCCGAGGTTTGCTTCAATCTAAAGAGAAGGCAGGGGCAGCTCCATGTAGCAAAGCATTTTCCTCCAGCAACGAGACAGATGAGTGATGCTGGAGCTGCGGCTGCTGCTGTGAAGATCTTGAGTTCACATGCCAGGATGCGCACATGATCTCATCTGATCCTAACAGTAACACCCTGTGTTTGTTTCCTGAGGCTGCTGTGAAAGCATTGCTGCAGGGCTGGAGAGGTGGCTCAGTGGTTAAGAGCACTGACTACTCTTCCAAAGGTCCTGAGTTCAAATCCCAGCAACCTCATGGTGGCTCACAACCATCTGTAATGAGATCTGATGTCCTCTTCTGGTGTGTCTGAAGACAGCTACAGGGTACTTATATATAGGCAAACAAACAAATAAATAAACATTGCCACAGATATGGAGGCTACAAGCAACACAGAGAAACTCCAGAGAGGCGAATAAGCAGGCAAAGTACTTACTGTACAGCCCTGAGGATCAGAGATCAGATCCCCAGAATACCCATCTAGAGAACCGGTAGGAAACCAGGTATGGGGGTGCGTACCTTTAATTCCAGCACTCAAGAGGCCAAGGCAGGCTTGAAGCCAGCCTGCTCTACCACATAGTAGATCCCTGGCCAGCCTGGGCTACAAAGTAACACACTATTGAAGGAAGGAAGGAAGGAAGGAAGGAAGGAAGGAAGGAAGGAAGGAAGGAAGGAAGGAAGGTTGGTTGGTTGGAAGGTTGATTGATGGGGCATGATGGTTCACCTGTAATTCTAGTTTGCAGAAAGTAGACAGGAAATTTTCAAAGCAGGCTAGAGAGCTCCAGATTCAGTGAGAGATCCTGCCTCAATATATAAGGTGGAGAGCAATCAGAGATGCCTGAAGTCAACCTTAGGACTTCACATCCATATGCATCTGCACTTCTATACATGTGCACAAACACACATGCACACATGTGCACATACCACCCCTACAGACAGACACGTGCACGCGTACACACACACACACACACACACACACACACACACACACACACACACGTATATACAGAACAAAAATTCCACAGAATTATTCCCTTACTATGGTGGAGTCCAGATATCTAACATCAGAGCCTCTGTGATAATGCTATGGTGTATCCTTCTAGAAGCTTTGAAAAAGAGCCCCCTCCTCCCCTTCTCTAGCCTCTGGGGCCTCCTTGGCTCATCTCTTTCCTTGTATGATTCCATTGTCTTTTCTTCGTGTGCCTGATTTCCTCCTCTAGCCTCCTTGCCTTCTGCCTGAATGCAGCCTGTAGGGTTCCTTTTCCTCCCAAGGTGCTTAATTCAGCCACATGTGCAGCCCACACTTGTCTTATCGATATCAAGTTCCAGTAATTAGGAAGCAGACATCTTTGGGGAATGCTTTTCAGCCAACTTCTTGGGTGCCCCCTAATAGATCATTAGGCATACAAATGACATTTTCAGTTTGTCTACGTGTCAGGTCTAGAGTGTTATCACAAAGATAACTATCTGCAGGCGTGCCTCTGGCTCTGTGTTCCCCAAGACCAGATTGGGCTCTGAGAGAATTCCATCTTCTAGTCTTCTAAGCATCTTGACCCTGTCACTAACACTTTAATGGGCTTCTCCACATCTTCCCTAGACCATACATCAGACTCTTTCTCAGTTCCCAAGTAACTGACTCTTCCAGTAGAATCAATGAATTTTAGAATCAGAAAGAACTAAACAAACCAGTGTTGGCTAACTATGACCAGATACCTGACTGTGATGGTTTGTATATGCCTGGCCAAGGGCATGGCACCATTAGGAGGTCTGGCCCTGTTGGAGTAGGTGTGTCACTGTGGGCATGGGCTTTAAGACCCTCATCCTAGCTGCCTGGAAGCCAGTTTTCTCCTAGCACCCTTCAGGTGAAGATGTAGAACTCTAAGCTCCTCCTGCACCATGCCTGCCTGGACGATGCCATGCTCCCACCTTGATGATACTGGTCTGAACCTCTGAACCTGTGAACCAGCCCCAATTAAATGTTGTCCTTGTAAGAGTTGCCTTGGTCATGGTGTCTGTTCACAGAAGTAACACCCTCACTAAGACAGCGACTATCGAGAAAGTCTCACTGAAATGGCTAACTGCGTTCACTTAGTTTTGTAGATGCTTTCTCCATATGGAGGCAGAGATGATTAGCTACAGCACATCCCCTATGGCTCCTGAAGTCTAATACCTTTTCTGTCTGGCCATTTACAGAGATGGCTGAACAGCCCACAAATGAAGCTGTGTCATCTGAATCCACCCCAGTTATTAGCCAGAGCCACATAGACCCAGAACTGGAATTTGGTGCTGCAGAATCACCAACCACAGTCTCTTTTGTCTCTTGGTCCTGACCTTGTCACCAGATCTCTGCATGGTTTCAGGGAGGGGCTACATCTGCTATGTCCTTTATCTGCTCCTTGAATCTAATGGCCTCCCTGGGCTGACTTGCTGACTTGATCCTACAGAAGCCCATCTAGGCTTTCTCTTCCCTTTCAGGGGCTCTTGTCTTGCCCCATATACTTTGCCTAAAGCTTCATTGAAGGCCTCACCACTGCTTGAATAGAGAGCCTCCCCCTGCTGTTCACCAAGGATGTTTGGTTCACAAACCCACTGAGTTCTGGAACTGCCAGGGGGGCTGGCATAGAATGCAGATGCCCAGAACTCCCTCCAGCCCTGTTGACACAAAGCTTGGGGGCCTTTGAAGATGTCACCAGTCCCTCCTTGGGCTCTTCTAGCTTTTAACTGATTGCTTCTGAATAATCAAGGAGCCAATGAATCATGGTCCCCTTTAAAAATGTGCAAGGAGAGAGCTGGCCAGATAGTTAGAGTGGAGCATTTGCTTCACAGATATGAACACCCGAGTTCAATGCCCCAGGACTCATCTTTAGGGAGAGAAGGAAGATCCAGGCACAATGCTGTGCACTTGTAAGCCCAGCCTTCTTGGATCAGAAAGCTCTACGGCTGATTAAGACCTTGCCTCAAAAAAAAAAAAAAAAAAAAAAAAAAAAAAAAAACAAAGTGAACGGCCCATAGGGAACACGACCAGTCGTTTTCTTTGATTCCCACATGGACAGACAGATAGACAGACACATCACTCACATACATGGTGCAGGTGCCATATTTTTCCTGAAAATTCTCTACCCTGTTTGATTCAAGGCCCTAAATTCCTTTTCCATCACTAACCCTTTCAAAGACAGCATCACAAATAACGTTATTCTGTCCCCTTTGAACAGACAAGATAAGATTATTTGATGAGTTGCTGGCAGAGAATTCGTGAGCTTATAAATCGCCAGAGTTGGGTAATAGACAGACAGTGGTGTTGAGGGTACAGAACACAGAAAATTCCAGAAGAGGAAGAGCTTCTGTGACTTGAGGGTTTTGAGGTTTTAATTCTGGGGCTGGCCAGCTAGCTTGGTGAAGAAATGACTTAGAAAATGGCAGGGCCCCTCTTTGGTATTCAGCAGCCTCTAGCATGAAAGGCAGCTGCACCGGAGACTCAACCCACCAGGGACCAGGCTTGGAGACCACTGAGCAAAGATAGGAGGAGGCTCTCCTCTGAGACACAACCTGGGGGAATTCTCCGGGTGCTCGGGATTGGCTTCCAGCAGTGACTGAGACACGGGGACTGAAATAAACCCTGCTTCCCCTGGAGACAGTGGAATCCAATTCAATTTCAAGTCGGTGTGTTTATTGAGTGCCTGATTCAGTTTAGGTGATGGAGAGATGGAGAGAATGAGAGAGACAGCCTAAGCAGCAAGCTGATGCAGACAGAAATTCCCCGAGAGTCTGACCTCTAGGTCCCAGGCCCAGAAACTTGATTTTCTAAGTACCAGACAGTAAGAAATTGGTAAGTCTTAGTCTGTCTCATAAACAGATATTGGGGGCTTCTGACCAGCTAGACACGGCCCTGGGGCAGAGACTGAAGGAGTGAACTGGACAGCCCCAGGTCTCTCTGCCTGATGGAGTTGATGTGCTGATGAGGCATCTGCAGACTGAGTAAAAGTCCTTCAAAGTGGGAGCCACATGGGAGTGGTCTGTGTGGCACAATTATCAGAAGTGTTTGGGGACAGTGGAATTTGGCAAAGGTTATGTCCGGTGTGGGCCTCTGAAGCGATGGAGACCCTACACACAGGGGTGTGAGCTGCAGGACCTAAAAGGAACGTAACATGCGTTCAAAGATCTGAGACCGGGTCAGCGCCCCTCAAGGAACAGGTGCATTGTGGGTAACAGAGTGCATGCTGGGAAAGCAGAATGGGAGAATGGTGAGACTGTGCAACCAAATAATTTGGGTCTGACCAAGGCTAGGAAGGCTCCCTAACCTCAGTAAACATGGTTTTTCTGGTGCTAAAGCGGGCAGACTCATAGCTAGAGGCCCTAAATACTTAGACGAGCTCATGGACAAGGGTAACTGAGATGAGCGTCCAGGACAGAATTGTTGCATCTTTTAACATCAGGTAAGTAGCTTGACTCTAGGAAGACTGGAACCTGGCACCAACACCTTGTGGAAGCTCATGATTCTGTATTTTGAGAGGGAGTGGATGCCTTATATGGGATGTTTCGCACTCCCACAGCTGTAAGAACCTGCTCCCTTAAATCTTTCCACCCAGGTACCCTTGCCTCAGAGGCATCCAGGCCCTGACTAGTGATAGGAATTCCTGCAGGTCCCCATAGCACCATCATCAAGGCATGGGAGGTGCTTATTCAAATTGTGTTCACTTAAATTTTCAATTGTGTTTTCATTCATTCATTCATTCACTTGGGGGGGCACAATGCCATCGTGTGCATCACGTTGAAGTCAGACGACAACTTTCAGGAGCCGGTCCTCTCCTTCCGCCATGCAGATGGGTCCTTTCCTTCTGCCGTGTGGGTTCTTGGGACAGAACCCCAGTCGTCAGACTTGCCAGCAAGCAACCTTACCTCCTGAGTCATGTCCCTCACCCATCCCTTAAATGATGTCCTCAAGCTCTGTGAACATCTCTGGAGACAGGCCAAGGAGTCTGCCTCTTTAAGCCACGCCCCTCCCCAGGTGAAGCTGTTCTTTGAGACATCCCTAGGCCAGAGGTGTGAGTAGCAGGGTCTGATTGAAAGCCCAGTTCTCCAGGTTTCTCTCCTAAGCCAGCAAATAAAAGATGCTGCAGGTGTCCTTACGCTCTCTCTGCGCTTTAACAAGCCATCCAGGGAGTTAGGGAAGGGCCGGAGAGATGGCTCAGTGGTTAAGAGCACTGACTGCTCTTCCAGAGGTCCTGAGTTCAATTCCCAGCAACCACATGGTGGCTCACAACAGTCTGTAATGGGATCTGATGCCCTCTTCTGGTGTGTCTGAGGACAGAGACAGTGAGGACAGGGTGCTCACATACATAAAACAAATTAAATCTAAACACACACACACACACACACACACACACTTGGAGGCTTTAAACCTTACCAAGGCCCAGCCTCATACAGTACCATCTACATATATATATATATATATATATATATATATATATATATATATATATAACCCCTAGAAGAATCAGGAAGCTATGTCACAGGAAAAGGCACTGCCTCTGCGGTGGTCTGGGGATGTGTTCAATGTCCCGTTGGCTGTTCTGGGCTCCAGCAGTCTTGCTTGTGAAGGTTAACTGCATTTGGCTCCCACCCCGCTTTGGCAGGTACTCTGAGCCTTGTGGCAGCCTGGTACTTGTGCAGAGCTGAGGCCAGAGGGGTGTCAGGAGCTGGCAGGGATGGGAAGGGAGATGGAGAGTGTTCCTTGGATGAAGCTGGGAATCTGGAGTAATGCCAAGTATTCATTGGCTTTCTTTGGCTCCGGACCCTGCGCTAGTGTTCAAAGTGACTCATCTCCATCCGCACATGATCTCTGAGAGGGACAGCACTCGCAGCAGAGTAGCACTGCATCCTTCCGTGGCCTCAGTAGCCCCCTTTCACAGATGAGGAAACCGAGGCCAAGAGATTCTAGAGAGCCTGACCCGGGGTCACCAGTGGGATCAGGATGTCTTCAAAGGTTCTCACACTCAGGAGTTTCCAGGCAGGGTCTCCAGGGAAACCAGATGGGTGTGGAGGTGGAAGTAGGGATGGGGGTCAGATAGGGGTCCCAGGGAGAGTCGGGATGGGACTGAGCAACCCTGGTTCCCTGGCGGTCCTAATACATCCCGCCCCTCTCCTCCTGCGCAGGCCCTTCCTCGTGCTGCCCCCTCTGATGGAGTGGATCCGAGTGGCCGTGGCGCACGCCGGCCACCGCCGCAGCTTTTCTATGGACAGCGACGATGTCCGCCAAGCCGCCAGGCTTCTGCTGCCCGGAGTGGACTGCGAGCCGCGCCAGCTCAAGTAGGTGGAGGGGAAAAAGGGACGGGGTGATGGGGGGAAGGGCGCGGAGACCCTAGGGGCGGGAACCCTGAGAATGGGTAGGGGTGGGAGGTCTCAAGCTTTGCTTGTAGATCACGGCCACCCGGGTGTACTACACTCCCCCGCCCCTTGCTGGCACCCGGAACCGTTGCTGTGGCTGAGCTAAGGCTCTGCGGATTGAAATGGTAGACCGGGGTGGGGGGGGGGGGGGGTGAACAATAAGCAGATCTTGGAAAAATGCGTCCCTGCGGATTACAAGATAAGGAATGTCTTGTTCTTTCTTGCTGCTCTCTGTTGGTAACCCCTTCCGTTTGTGTTCCCATCCCTCTGTCCTCTCCTTTCCCCTCTATCCCCCTCTCTGAAATATTAGCGTTCTTACTTTTCTGACCAATCTTTGCAGAGTAAAATCTCTGTCTGGGAGAGCGCCCTCTCTGTCCTGTCTTCCCACCAGCTTGAGGATGCTATGGGTTTCCCTGAATGTTTCAGGCTTTGTAACAAGGGCTACCCTCCAGGAAGGTGGTATTTACTCACGGCTGGTCAGGGCCCTCATGCAATGGGCTTTTTTTCTTTTAATGTAAAAACAAAACAAATACACCGGCTTATTCAGAACAGTCATACCTGGGCCCAAATGCAAATGACACAGAACCCAAATGACGTGTGGGCACCCACTTTCCTGACCCCCTTAACGGTTCTCCGGGTGACCATATCATTTCAAATCTCCTCCCACCACCTGAAGAGAAACTAGCCTCCCTTGAGAATACTCCACCCCAAATTTCTGCCCTAACAGGATTTGATGGGAACTGAGGGAGGGGACCACAAGTACATTGAGAATCTGTCATATAAACCTCAGCTCATGAAGACCCAGAACTGGACACTCGGCCAAAGTACACACGAGAGACTGATCAGAATCAAAGTTGCTAATGTGTGTTGATGCTAACTGTAAGCCGAGCCCTGGTTTAAGTGATAGGGATTGGGACCTGTGTAGTGCTCCCCAAGCCTGTGGAGTGTGTGGCTGTTACACCCACTTCCTGGATAACGAAACTGAGGTGCTGGTAGCATGTCTGAGGTGACTGAATGGTAGATCGTCAGGATGTGAATCCCAGTAGCCCAGCCCTGCCACTGAGTGTTTCTGCCTTCCGGTTTCTGTCTAGGCAGAAGCCTGAGCCATTGCCACCATGCTTCCCACCACATCACTAGAGTGTCAGCAGGTCCAGGGAGAGACTAGGGAGCAGCCATTTATAGAACACCCAGGATATACCAGTTATAGACAACAACAAGACCTGCAACCTCCCATCTGCAACCTGATTCTCTTCGTTCCTTGACCAACCATGTGAGATTAGAATAACCCCCCACGTCTGTAGACTAGGTAGCCACCGTGGTATATATCACAGGAAGAAGTGCTGGGGAAAATGTCTGGTTTCACCTTTGACCTAGCCTAGCCTTTGCCTCCTGTTCCCCAGGGCCGTTAGCTACCTGCAGCTCACCCCCACCACTCCTGCCCACCATCCTCAGTCTGCGATGCCCTGTGGCACAGGCTTTCCTTGTTGCAGAAGGCTCTGGCCTGCCGAGTGACCAGTAAAGCCACATGATTCCTTGCTGCTTACTGAGAAAGTGATCTTTGTCTAGCGTGCTCTCAGAAGACCCCATAGCCCAAAGGTTAAAACTTGGACCCCAGAGTACCATTGCCTGGGCCCAGATGTCTCTACTATAATTGGTTAGCTGTCTGAACCATCATTTTTGCATGGGTGACATGGGGACATTTAGAGCAGCCCTCCTCCCCTGGTTGGTAAAAATACAGGACAAGGTCGTGACTGTGAAACGTGTACACGGTGTTCACAAAATGACAGTTACTCTAGCCAGTCTCCACCACCCCATAAACACTCATCTCCAATGGCCTTTAACATATTCATGTGTCTCTAAAAGCAGAGGAGAAAACCGAGTCTCCATGAGACTGAGTGATTCCCAGTATCACACAGGTGTTAAGTGAAAATAAGGGCCAAATACCAAACGCTCGTGTCACCATGTGTAGTAAGAACTCTGTCCCAGGAATTCTGCAGCTGAAGATTCAGCCAACTGTGACTCACAGGTGTTCAGAGGGAAAGTAATTAACACCTGTACCAAACAGGAGCCGCCATCTTTTTCTTATCCTTATTTCCTGTGCAACACAGTACCAGAAACGTTTGTATTGAGTGTGCACTGTGTTGGTATTTTAACTCATGTAGAGATGGTTTGAAGACTATGTGGGGGTGGCCAGGCTGCGTGGCCCATGCCTTTAATCCCAGCACTTGGGAGACAGACAGACAGGTGGACCTCTGTGAGTTCAAGGCCAGCTTGGTCTACATAGTGAGACCCTATCACAGAAGACCCAAATTATATTCCCCAAACCTCTCCCAATTGCCTATGACTCCAGTTCCAGAGGGTCTGATACTTTTCTGGCCTCTAGAGGTACCTGAATTTATGTGCAAGTGCACACACACACACACACACACACACACACACACACTACACACACACACGAATCTTTAAAGAATATGTGAGCGTATTTGAAGGTTCTGTGTAAAGACTATGCCGTTCTCTATACAAAACTAAAGCATTTGGTGATCTGCATTCTTGTGAGAGATCCTGGAATACATTGCCCGTGAATTCAGAGAACAGGCTATGTGATTTTTGTCTCCCCCGCCCCACCTAGAGCTCAGCCAGCCTATGAGAGGTTGCTATGCCTTTTCTGGGGTTTTGTTATTTCTCAGGACTTCATTTCCTGGATGCCAGCCTCCAGGGAGCCCGTGTTCCATGTGTCCTTCCCACCGCAAGACAGGTCTAATGACTGAGTGTGTCATCCTGGCAATCACGGCACACATCCATCTCAGTATCTATTTGTCTTGTGGCCACCTTAAAATCCTCATCAAGCATGAACGGACACTTCTGCCACTCTTCCCGAGACAACAGAGGGTTGTAGCTATTTATTTCACTTCTCCATTACATCAGGTATTACAAATAATCCACAAAGAGCTTACCGTGTGTGGATGATTTGCAGAACGTATACTCACATTGTTCTGTACTGTCTGCAGCTATGGATTCTGCTGTGAGTGGAGGATTCTGGATCTAATCGTCTGGGGGTACTGAGGGATGACTACATAGGAATCCATTGGCTTACCCAAATAATGAGGGTAAAACGTCCTGAGGGTATGGTTCCTCAGTGAGCACCTGTCTAAACGAGCAAGGCCCTGGAGCCGATCTTTAGCACGGAGATAAACAGACAGACAGAATGTAAACATTAAAAAAAAAAAAAGGAAACCTAGAAAAGTAGCATGGAAAAAGAGTTCCTGTTTTTCTGTCTCATCGCATCTCATTTTCTCATTTATTACCATGTAAGGCAGGAATTACCAACTCCCTTTGCAGGGAGCAGCATCAGAGAGTCGCTTTCATTTGTTTGGTTGGTTGGTTGTTGTTGTTTTTTATTCTGACATCTAGCAAAGGCACCAGGGCCTTAACTCTGCATCTTATGCTAACTGTCCTTGTGATGCTTACATAGCCATCCCCAACAACCATGAAAAAGCACACTCACTCCCCCACTTTACAGAAAGGAAGACTGAGGCTCTCAGGTCTTCTAGACCGCACCTGAAGTCACACGGCTGTTGTGAATGGGAGGGTTCACACCCATTTATTCTTTCTTAATGAGGTATCGGATAACCAGGGTTTGTTTCCTCTAGTTCTTTGGGAAGCAAGGGATCTATCTGCCCTGCCTGCCATTTGCCTGAGAATTTGTCAAAGGGTTGGTTCAGGGCTCCTGGTTCTCAGTCAGAGCTGGACTCCCTTGTCTTGAATGAAAACAGCCCCAAAGGGGTGAGGGTCGTTGTTCTAACACACGCAGGAGTAAGGCATTGGTGCTGAAGTAGCTGTGGCAGTGACTTTAGCACACATAAGTGCCTGCCAGCCTGCCTCTCCTGAAGGGAGGTGGCTCAGAAACCAGTCAGGAAGGATGGGCCTAGTCCAGGATTCCCAAGGCAGGCCCTAGTTTGGCATTGATCTTCAGAGTGACCTTGGTCAGAGGCTGCCAGAAATGTTCTTCTGCCTCACTCAGCTAGAGTGGAGCCTGACCGTGGAGATCAGATATTCTAAAGGGATACCCCTCCGTGTGGCTCCAAGCCCAGGGGGTAACCCACTTACTCTTCTTTAATGAAGTATCAGATCACGTAGACTCCAGAGCCAAGCTTTCTTTCCCCTCCAGTCCTTTGAGATGTGAGGGAGCTGCGGAGAGGAAGGAACGAATAGTTAATGGATCTTGGCAGCGTTTGTGTGCTTTCTTGATGATTCGTTTCGAAGCCTTTCGGAAACACAAAGATAAATGCTGTTGTTTTCCTCCTGTCTGGATGAGGTTGGTTTCCGGCTGGGGAGTGAGGGCTGAATTGGAAAACAAAGACAGCCAGGTGTGCTCAGATGTTCTGTTTGCTGCTAAGGCAACACCTAGCACAAGACTGGGGCACCGTGAGCTCCTCTTAAGAACAGTTAATCTGACCGACAATGGAAAAGCTCAAGATGGAGAAAGCACCAGTGTCCAACGGGGACTGGAGGTCTGATAACTTGCACGCTCACCTGTGCTCCTCTGTGGCATTTCTGGAGCACCGGAGTGCCAAGTCCCATAGAAGGCTCTCAACCAGGTCTGATGCTTCAGTCAGGTGACCTAGGGAAACGGGAATGACAACTGCTCCTCGGGCTGGCTAACAGGGGCTGAGGTTAACAGCTCACACCTGCGTCTTTTAACCCTTCTTGGGTCTCCTGGGCACCTTCGAAGGTGGGCATGTTTTATGATTTGCTCGATGTGGCCAAACTGGGTTCTGGAGTGAAGGTTGTGCCACAAGAACGCTGGTCCCAAAGTGCAGCCTGGTTCATGTATGGTGCGTTGTGCTGAGCTCCCACTGAAGAGCACTGGCTGAGAGGAGGGTTGGCCAGCCCCATAAGAATTTCAGCCTTCGGTCTCAGAACGATCCGATTGGAAGTAGTCATCACTCAGTGTCTGGAGGGAGACAGTTTCAGGATATCTCCCCCCAATAGACACCAAACCCTATGGATACTCATATCCTCTATAAAATGGTTTAATATTTACATCTAGATTCTTGATGAACGTCTTGGACTCTTGGTTGGCTGGCACCTCAGAATCATGCGTAGAGAAGGTCCAGCTAGAGCGGGATCTTGATGGTACCATATCCTATTCTGAGCTCGGAGGGGGTGAGGATCCTCAGGATTGTCCTACCAATGGGAGGGTGCAGCCACTGTGCAGTAATAAACAACTGAGGATTACTGAGGGAGGCGAGGTCAGGGAGAGCCTACAAAGGAAGAACTGGGCATGGGACAGAGATGAATTAAGGTGAGAGAGAGTTATGGATCCGGTGTTCCTAAGGGGCCTAGAGACTCTGAGGAAGCCCCCATTTTAAAGAGACAGCACTCGGGGTGTGGGCTCATGGGACAGCCGAAGTGGTGTGGAACTAGAACTGTCTACCCACAGACTATCTCCCTCACTCCTGCCCTTAGAGAGCCCTGGATCCCCACCATGGACCTCCCACTTTCTCCTTAGGTCACCAGCACAGCCTGAGCACCTGGGCCTTCGTTGGCTCTGTGGGGCCTGGAACACTCCCCACTCTCTCTCCCCTTGAGTGCCCTTGTCTGTCCCTGCCTGGAGAAAGCTTCTCCTCTCCCTGCAGACTCATGGCCGGGAGCCATGGTTATGCTGCATTGGCAGGCCAGTCCCTTCTTCACCTCCTGTAGAAGGCATCAGATTTCACACCGATGGCCTTAGTGACCCAGTTGGAGCCACTGCCTCCCACATGCTGATGCCAATGCGTTAGAGCCTCTGGGAACACAGAATGCTGCCCTCTTCCAGGTCCTAAGGGAACGCCTCTGGGCCTCAACTTTCCTTCTTTACCAAAGTCAGGGACAGACCATAGAGGCTGCTCCGGATGCCAAACTAACCACACGGCCTGCCACCCTGCAGACAGCTACAGAGCGTCTACCCTGTGACTGCCCTGCTGTGTTCTCAGCTGGGCAAGACAGAGACAGAGACATCTAGGAATAACCAGCACGAAGCAGGGCCAGCCGTTCAGTAGGGATCCAGGCCAGGGAGCTGCTGTGTGACCTTCTAACAGGGACCATTTGATCTGTACCCTGAAGAATAAATAGAAACACGGCACACATGCAAGGGGAAAAGAGGAAGGAAAAGGTTGAGAGAAGTCTGCCAGGGAGGGAGTTTTATTGTCCTCTCGGAGACTTTATCCTATAGGTGGCGTGAGCTGTCACCAGTGGGTAAAGCAAGGAAACATCTGATTTATAATTTAGATCCCATGGAGGGTGAGCAGAGGCAGACAAGGGTAATCGACCCTGAAGTCGAGTGCTGCGGGTGAGACGCTAACAACCAGAACCCAGACAAGAGCAGAGAGTGAAGGAGGCGATGGGATGGACCAGGGGAGACGGGCAACAAGGAAGTCGGAAAGGACCAGACCTGTTAAGTGTGTAGGGCGAGGGACAGAGACGTTTGCAAGATGGCCTTGGGGAGCTGCAGAAGGGCAGGAGAGCCTTCATGTGGTGGGGCAGTTTCAGATGCAGGTGCATGGCAGTTGTGGTGGTTTGAGTAGGTTTGGCTCCCATAGATCTGTGTGTTTGAATGCTTGACCGGTGAGGAGTGGCAGTACTAAGAGGTGAGGCCTTCTTGAAGTATGTGTGGCATTGTTGGAGGAAGTGTGTCACTGTGGAGGCGGGCTTTGAAGTCACATAGGTAGGTAGATAGATAGATAGATAGATAGATAGATAGATAGATAGATAGATAGATAGATGGATAGATAGATGGATAGATATACATATACATATACATATACATATACATATACATATACATATACATATACATATACATATACATATACATATACATATACATATACATATACATATACTCAGGCTCACCCAGTGTGATGGTACAGTCTCCTACTGACTGCCTGCAGATCAAGACCTCTCAGCTCCTCCAGCACCATGCCTGCCTGAAAGCCGCCATGCTTCCCACCATGATGACAGTGGACTGAACCTCAGAAACTGTAAGCCAGCCCCAGTCAATGTTTGCCTTTGTAAGCGTTCCCTCAGGCGTGGTGTCCCTTCACAGAGACGGAAGAGCTAACACAACAGTGACAACTGCACGGCAATGTGAATGTAGCAAATGCCTCAGAAGAGCATCTCAAAATGACAGGAGGCTAGGGAGATGGCTCAGTGGTTAGCTTAAGTGCACACATTGCTTTTCCAGGGGACCTGAGTTCGGTTCCCAACACCCACAATGGGCAGCTTATCACCTTTTGCAACTCCGACTGCAAGGGAATCTAAGATCCTCTTCTGGCCTGGCCTCTCTGGGCACCACATTACATACATTCACACAGACACACGACATGCACATAAATAAAAATAATCATTTTTAAAGTTTAAAAAACAGTAACAAATATATCAATGTTATATATGTTTTATCACAGTTAAAATAGTGGTTCCGGGCCTGGACGGATAAATCGGCAGTTAAGAGCATTCGCTGTTACTGAGGACCAGCGTTTAGCTCCCAGCATCAACGATGGCTCACAGTCATCTGTCACTCCAGCTCCAGGGGATCTGACAGCCGACTCTGACCTCCAAGGGTACTTTGTGTACACGGCACATACATACACTGCAGGCAAACAGTTCTACCTATGAAGTAAAAATAAGTATTAAAAAGGTAGTGAGCCCGGGGGTAGTTTCAAATCAGACAAGCTGTGCAGCACAGAACGGTATGAAAAATGTCCCCCTTGCATGAAATATGCGTACATGCATTTGCTACACGCGTCCAAACTTTCTCTGGATGGAGCAAAAGAAACAGCCAACGGTGCCTTCGAGGAGGGAACTATACCACTGTGTCTATTTGCTGGGGCCACAGTGACAACGGTTCTCTGTCTGAGCCACCGGAACGGGCGTTTATCACCTCACAGCGATGAAGACTGTGGTCCAAGACGAAGGCGTCAGAGTGCATGCGCTGACAAAGTCTCCAGGAGAGGAGCCTCCTGTGCCCCAGCCTCTGCTGGCCCCAGGCATCCCATGGTTTAGGACAGTGTTACTCTGGTCTCTGCTTCTGTTTTCACCAGACCACCTTCCTGCATCTCTATTCCCCCTTTTCATCAGCAGCCATGTTGGATTAGGCCCCACCCCCTGGAGCACATATCTTCCTGGTGACTGACAAGTCTACCCATAACACCATGGGGAGCAGAGCGTGGCTGCTGGATTTCATGGGGTGGTGTCTATTCTGCTCACCACATTTTGTGTTAAAACTGACTCAGGGGTTTCGTGTGTGTGTGTGTGTGTGTGTGTGTGTGTGTGTGTGTGTGTGTGTGTGTGTGTGTGTGTGTGGCGTGCTACTGAGGTGGCTTACTCAACGACGGCATGTGGCAGTATGGGAGAGGCGGTCCTGGGTTTGTTGTGGAAAGTGTTGTTTTTCCATCCAAATGAGAGGGTCCTTACAGGTCTGTCAGTGTGAGGTTGCCAGGGACTGAGTCCTTACCCGCCTCTCCTCAGAGAAAGCAGAGTAGAGTGAGTTGGAACTTGGACTTGCCATTGCCTTGCCAGGGTTCAAAACCTAGACAGGTCACTTTCTCTCGGTGTTACCTTAGGCCAGGTACTTACCAGCTCTGGGCTTTAGTTTCTGTATCTATAACATATCTATCTTAGTATCAATAAAGAGGTTGATAGTAATAAACACAGTATTGTGGTATCATACCATTGGAGAAATTATTGGTGGCCCAGAATGAGGTCTAGTGTCTTTTAAACCTCCTACTACTACTACTAGTGAGCCTGTCCTCAGGATGTAGGAAGAAAATCAGCCAGGGATGACTAGGTTGAGAGCCACTGTGCCTACCCCTAGGATACGAGGCTCCTCAGCGTGACTCAGGTTCTGTGAAGTATGAGTCTGTCAAAGCCATCGCTGGTTGGAGTCTGGCACCCTGCCTCCAGCAGTCAGGCATTCATAGATGGGCTCACTGAGAAGAGAGAACAGGAGAGGGCAAGACGTGTAGATAGAAAACATGGTTTCTGTTAGCCTTCCAAGAGAGCAGAAGCTAGGGGAACAGCTAAGAGGCAGGGGTTATTCTGGAAGAAAGTGTTAGTTATTCACGGACGTACAGCTCAAACAATTGGTTTTCTTCTCTTTTTAGGGCTAAGGCAGAGATAACTTTCTTTGGTCGTGGGTCAGCGTGTAGTCAGCATCCAGTGAATATTTGTTGACTGAATGAAGGATGCGAAGGGTGGTGGGGAAATATGTTGGTAATGCTACATGTAAACAGACCAGACTTCCCAAACCAATTCGAATGCAAAAGCATGCAACATCTGTATGCAGGTAAGAAGTCAGGTGAAGGGTTGGGGGTGTAGCAGGGTCCATTGCTTTGCATGGTTAATGCCCGATCCCTGGCACTTCATAAACTGGGCACGGTGGTACACACCTGGGATCCATGTGTTCAGACAGAGGCAGGAGAATCAGGTGTTTGGATCATAAGCTGCTACATGGTGAGTTTGAGGCCAGTCTGTGCTGTATGAGACTCAAGAGGAAGGGGGAGAAGGAGGGATGGGGATAAAGGAGGGGAAGACCGAGAAGGAGGAAGACAGTCAGCCTAGAGGCGTCAAATGAAAGAAGACTTTGGGGAGAGCCTAACTAGACATATACTGAAGTAATACGTGTGGGTGAGAATGCTTCAAGGACTTAAAAAGAGAGGGAGTCCCCGAGAGATGGGGAAGAGTAACCCGAGGTCAGAGAAGCATGTGGTGGTACAGATCTGCAGGATTTGAGGTTGTCAATTCCAGCAGAGGAGATGTGGGCTGAAAGTGGCCATCGCGGCCTGGCAGTGGGAACTCATTAGTGCCCCTGCAGTGGCACTCTGAGAAGCCGGGTGTGGGTGGAAACCAGACTGCAGGCAGCAGACGGTTTGCCAACACTTGGAACGGGGCCTGAGCATCCAAAGTGTTAAAAGCAGAGTGTGGTGCTCACGGCAAAGGAGGAGTCGAAGAATTGCATCTGGAGCGGCATTTGGGGCTCGTTCCCGGACTAGGGCTCCAGATCCAAGCTGTCGGTGGGAGGGTGTCTAGTTTTCAGAATAGGATTTGGCTTCTTGGAAAGCAGCAACTCGTTCATTTTTTAATAAATTTTGGTCCACTCTTAATTCTGTTAGATTTCCTCACAACCCACAGATTTGCGCACGTGCCAGCAAACCTCCCAGTCTAAACTCTAGTTGACAGAATAGTTATACAGAATCACTGTCTTCCCCTGGGGATGGATCAGGCAACTAGGATTTCTTGCAGAGAGCTTAGGGCACAATCCAAGGCAGAGGGGCTTCCAGAACAGTAAGGAGCCAGTCCACTCTGCCCGGGGATTGTGGGTACCTGCTCCTAGATGCTGGGTGCCCGGGGTCCACTATCTTCTCATTGGCCCATTAAATCACTGTACAGAATGTGTGAACTGCCTGCCAGCCAGGTGAGCCCCAGTGTCTTCTCTATTAATAATGGAAAGTGAGAATAACATTCCCTATGAGGGAAACTGAGGCACATAGCCAACAAAGAAAATAGTAAGAGTAACCACAACTCATATTCTCTTTGTGGATTTCCCTTCCCCCTCCATCTACCCCTCCCCCTCCCTTTCCCCTCCCCCTTCCCTCCCCCTGCTCTCTTCCCCTCCCCCTCCCTCTTCCTCTCCTCCCTCCTTCTCCCCCCCCCTCCTTCTTCCCTCCCCTCCTCCTTCCCCTCCCCCTCCCCCTGTGGGTATGTGGTGTATGAGTGCGTGTGGTCTATGTGTTTGTGTGAATGGATTGTATGGAGTACACACACGATGAGCATGTGTGTACTCGTATGTGGAGGTTGACAATGGGCACCCTTTCTCCACCACTCTGCTCATCGTTTGAGAGATTCTCTCATGGAACCTGGGGCTCACTGATTTGACTAGGTTTGGAAGCAAGTGCCAGGAACGTACCTGTCTTTACCTCCTCGTGGTGGGATTGCAGGCCCTCACCGTGCAGCACATGGGTGTCGAGGATCCAAACTAAGGTCCCCATGTTTGCATGGCAAGCATCTTTTTTAAATGCGCTACTCCCCCGAGGGTCTGTCTTCGATTGATAGCCTGTGTGGAGAGAGGTGTTCCTCACAGATGTTCCTCCTACTCTCTTCATTCCTCGCCAGCCCTGTGAGGAGTCTGGTTCTTCACACCAGAGGGAGCTCAAGCTACAGGAGGTTGCAAAACTAGCCTGACATTGTAACCCTTGTGGGATCTGGACATGTTCCCTCTCCTAGATCGGCAACTCCAATCAGAGGCATGATGGGAAATGGGAAAGTCCTCTTTTTCTAATAGCCCAGTGACTCTCGTCAAAAGTTCAGCCGCCAGACTCATTTCTCTTAGGAATTCAGATGCTGTACTTCTTGGCTTTGGTCAGTGCCAGAGCCCCACCCCCACAAAGACTTAGCACTATTCTCTGAGCAGTGGAGAAACACACGGGAAGTGTATGCCCTCATTAGGAATCCTGGAAATACAGTTCAAAGCAATACTTGGACGTGCACCTAATACCTTTTCAAATGCAGAAACAAACAGAAGCCACCAGAGCAAAAAGGCTCGCTTTGCAGGCTGACAACCCAAGTCCCCAGGACCCTTGTCAGAGCTGGATGTGACAGTACTCATCTGTAACCCCAGGACTCCTACTTTGAGATAGGACAAAGTGGAGACAGGAGCCATCTCCCAACTAGTTGAAAGCGAAAAGGAAGAAACAAGAATGACCCAGCCTCGACAGGATAGGAGGTAGACACAGCTCGCGAACGTCATGCTCTGACCTCCACACACATGCTGCAATACGCGTGTGCATGCACACACTACGTTCTGTAAAGGCTGGCATTGTGCTGTCTGATTTGAGTAAAGATATAGAGAAGGGAGAACTCTCAGATGCCACTAGACGGGGCCCCGCATCTACTTTCAAGTAATTTTGTAAACGCGTATTTCTGCCGTTACATCTATACACTCGGGAAATGCTTCCGTGTGGAAACAAGGAGATGTGGACAGGGATGTTCATAGATGCAGCGTTTATAATAGCAAGATAGAGAGAGAAAACAAGCTGTCTGTCTCCAGGCAGATGGATAAATAAATTACGCTATGTTCGTTTAATGGAAAGGTAAAGTGGAGATGGAAACAAATGAACTAGATTTGCGTGTTTATGAATGAGTATTATAAAGAACAACAAAGCAAGTGGAAGAAGGATGTATGCAGAATGCTAATGTTTGTGTAAGGTTGGACAACGTGCAAAAGAGCTTATATAATGTTAGGAATTCCTGAGCACCGGACAAAGTATAAGGCTGGTTTTGGTTGGCTGATGAGTGGGTAGGCCATTGTATCAGTCTGTGCTGTGTGCACCTGAAATCATTCATTGACGGGAAACGTTATCTACTTAGCTGGCACTGTCCATAGCACATCCAGGAGGCCAGCCCGAGGCTAATGACCGTTATTTATGAAGTGCTTCAATAAAGTTGAGAGACGCTCTCTCCAAGAAAACTGAACAGACTTAAAGGGGGAGGAAAATCTGAGGGTCTGGAAAGATGGCTAAAGGGGAAACTGCTCTTTCAGGGATACGGTCAGTTCTCAGCATCACGCGGTGTCTCACAGCCACCCACGAGTCCAGTTCCAGGGGACCTGATGCCCTTCTCTGGCCTCCCGGGGCATCAAACGTACGTGTGGTGCACGGCATACATACCGACAAAACACACATGCACGTAAGATAAAAAAAATAAGTAAATCTGAAAAATGCTCTCGGTGCTTTTACTATCCTAAACCCCTTACAGATCTCAACAGAGCAGGCCATCCATAGCTGGAGACGTGGCTCAGTGGTCAAGACTGGCTGCATTGCTAGGGGACCCAGTTTCAATTCCTAGCATTCACGTAGCAGCTCGCAAGCATCTGTAGCTTCCTGGGTACCCAGCATCCCCTTCTGTCCCCTTGGGGCACTGCATGCACATGGTACAAAAACAAGCAAACAAAATACCCACCAAGCCCTTTTAAAATACTTTTTAAAGTTTTAAAAATAAAATGTCTTTGAAAGAGAGCAGGTGTCATCGAATCCCAGCTACATGCTCCCTAATTCTGTAAATACGGGACAACAGCCACATGCACTTTTTTTTTAATGGCTACTACAGTGGTAGTTAAGTTGCTACAACAGAAATGCACAAAACCTAAACTATTTACTACCAGGCCCCGTACGGCATCTCGAGAGGTTGGTGCTATGTTAATGCACTTGGGGTTGTAAGTCTAAAACTTGCCCTCCCCCTCAGTAGCTGGGTTGTTTGTTCCCGGGAAAAGTAATAGAGGACACCATGAGTCTTTTCTGGAATCCCTTCGAAGACGGTGTGTGCTTTCATCCTTGTATCTCCGTCATCCAGCACAGCGTCTGCCTATACTTAGCACTCCCCGTGTGCCTCCTTGCATTGGTTGAAATTCAAAGAGCATTGATGGTGCGGATGGATGGGTATATACTCATTCGCTACAAGAGAGGCAGAATGACTGGGTTTGGGTAAGACAGGAGTCTGATATCCTCCCTCAGGTAACAGGTCAAGGATCCTCAGTCCACAGCTGTCACGGGAGCCCATCAGGTCAACACCCAGCACTTTCCCTCGTGTGGCTCCGCCAATCCCTGGATAGTGTCTTCCTTGACTGGCCCTGCCCAACAGGACTGCGTCTACCCCGAAGGAAAGGAAAAAACACAAGAGCGGGAGATGATGCTCGTCACCTCCTATTGGCTAGCACTTTGTCAGATAACCACCCCTGCAAGGGAGCCTGGTACATGTAGTCTTTATCTGAGCAGCCATGTGCCCACCTGAGACTCCGAATCCTAAAACAATCCATGGAGGTTTGGAAAAGGACTAAGGAGGACGCCAAGCAGCGTCTGCCAAGAGAGGTACATTTAGAGCTGGCTTCCTTAGTCGGAGACCAAGTCGGAGTCCCTGGTGAGAGACTTTACTGTCTCCTCTTTTAAAAAAAATAACCATGGTGCTGGAGCAAAAGATCTATAATGCCCCTTCATCATTTTCTGCTCAAAATAATACGGCAACAAATTCAGATAGAGACACTCCTTCTACCAGCCTGGGTGTTTACAGCCCTTGCTTTTGAGATAAATCTTTGTGAGCATATTTGAACAGACCTAGAATTTCCGTCTTTAGGGCAGGCCATGACAGTGGGCTTTGTTGCAAGCCGAACATCAAATTCCAGAGACAAGGTTTCAAGGTCCCTTGATATCCCTCCTAAGTCAGAGAGGATGGGTGGGATGGAGGACAGGGAGTCCCCGTGCTGGTTTTCCTTCTCTGAGGCAGTTTAAAAAGCCAGTTCTCTTCTGTGCTTTTTGGTAGTTAAACCACAAGCGGGTGCAATTCCTAGACGGAGATTTCTCCCAGGAACTTTGCAAGCATTGCATGTCCTATTTGCTGCAATAAATACCATTTTTCTCCTTCTCAGAAATGTGCACAGAGATCTTGGTGTGACTTACTTAGCACAAAGAGCCATTGAATTGTTAATCTTTCTGCTGCTCAACAGCAAAGGGAAAAGGTCATCAATTTCAGGACTCAAAGCCCATGGAGGGAGTTTGACTAAGGCTTTCCAAAGGGAAAGTGTGCTGAGCAGGGGGCTGGGGGCCACATGCGGCAAGTCTGGCCTACAGCCCTCTGATTTGCTATTTCACGATCCATTTCCAAAGCCACCATTTGATTGTCACACTCACGGAGTCCTGTAATGGGAAGCTCTTGATGTAGAAGAGGTGAAGCATAAATACTTCATCATTCTCCAGCAGGTTTTATCAGCCTCGGCACCACTGACATTTGGAGCTGAATAGTTCCCTGTTGAGGTAGGGGGCAAAGACGGCCTTCCTGTGTGTTAGAAGCTGTTTACAGGCAGCTGCATCCCTGTCCCATAGTGCCGGCCGCATCTTCCTGACATGAAAATCAAAAGCGTCTCTAGATCCTACCAGGCATTCCCTCGGATGCTGAAGTCACCGACTGGCTGAGAATCATTAATCCACCCAACCCTGAAGGCGTCCATCTGTGACTCACACACATAGGTCAACACTCTCTCACCTCCAGTTTCCTGACCTTAGGAGAGGCACAGCTGAGCCAAGAGCGCTCTCAACTTGGACACCAGGGGCACTGCCAGTCAGAAGCCGTTCCAAGAAACGTGTCTCCACAATATAATTTGAGGGAAGCAAGGTAAATGGGGAGACGATTTGAGTGAGCGGTGGGCCACGCATGCGAGGAAAAACCAGTAGGGAAGTGGGTGTCTGCAGCGGGAATCTGGTCTTCGTGGCTGTTGAGAGAGGAAACACAAAGTTGTTGAGAGGCATGGACTCTGCTGTGAAGAAGTTGCAGGAAACTGTTCCATCGAAAGGCTGTGCTTAGGAATCCTCATAGCTTTGACGCTCGCCCCAATACCTGGCATTTGAAGAGTCTGAGCAAATGCGGGAGTCCTTCGATGACAGAGAGATAGTAGAGTCAGGAGGCAAATTCAGGGCCCAGCCCCAGCCTGTCTGTAGGCAAATGTCAGCTGTCTCTGTGGGCAAATTCCTTAACCTCCCTGAGCTATAATGAAGACAAATTCTATAGGATTAAAGGAAAGATAGTATAAGATTGTATATATGAACAAGGATATGTGTGTGTATGAATATTTCATCTGTTTTTAACATACATTCATTCACATGCATAAAGTCATTTATGAGTATGTGTTTGTGTAAAATCAGAAGATTTACAGGAACACTGTAAATGCTACATATATGTTTGGTCTTACTATTTGAGAAGCAGTAAAGTGTCTTGGAATGGCTTCTTTCCCACGGCCTGGCCTGTAGCTGGTGCGGTGTGTAATGCACCGTGGGTATTTGGTAGCAATGAACTCTGTAGAGTTGGCTGTGTTGGGGGACATAAAAGGCAAGGCCCCACTTAAGCCTGGCCTTTAAAAAGAAGTGTAGCTGGGTTGAAATGGAGCCACAAGAACCCAGGTGGACGCCACAGCTAACTCCTCCCAATCCGTTTCCTCTCTCTGAAATCGAGCTACTGAAACCTGCCTTAGGGGCTCCTGTTGTGGTGGCAAGATGTGACAGGGTGTGGGCTGCCTAGGCTTATTACCGGCTCTGATACGTACAGGTTGTGGTGTGGCAGAGCCTGGGTATCTCAGTTGTCCTCAGTAAAACTGAAGGTAACAGCCTTCGATTTGAAGGTTGCTTTGAAGATTAATTGAGGAATTCTATGCAAAATGCTTAGCAAGTCAGGTGTTATGTGTGAGTGCCTATAATATGATTAATAAAAGCTATGGAAGGTCGGGGAAGCTGTTTGTAAATGCTTAGCAACTCACGCATTCCCAGCATCCTCTTCTAGGACAACCGTTGTTGACCAGTGGCTTGGGGAAACCATATCATAGCCCAAATTACCCCTGGTGGGGTCCTAGGCAGCATAACTACATCCTCTCCTACTCATCCGTAGCCAAATAGTGTGTCCCACAGTTATAGACTTCTGGTACCTTCCGCATGAGCAGGAGAATGTGGCTTCCTCCTATAGAGCATCCCTGCCCCCATGCAGGCCCCTGGCTGCCACCTGCAAAAGGAGCTGGGCTAGTTGCTCTGTCCAGATGGCCTTCCTGATGGCGGGACCCAGATGGATGAGAAGAGGACGCGTGGATGATGGAGTGAAAAAGATCCCAGAGCAGAGCAGGCTGTATCGGTGGGGCCCAGGAGATGAGTGGCCCTTAAGGATTGCGCCCCGAGGACCCAGACTCCAGTACGGCTAGCTAGAAGACACCTTCATAGTTAGGAAAGCCCTTCCTAGAGGTGGAGGATTGCATGGTTGGAAGATGGAGGTGATTTAGCTAAAGCTCCGGCGAGAGAACCTGAGACTACATAATAATGTTGAGCAGTCTACATCGTCCCTCTCTCCACTGAGTGGCCCCAGGGTGTTTCCTCTCTAAGCCTCATTACAGACCTTGACATTGGACGCTATAGTACCCTGCTTTGCAGTTGGAGAAACTGAGGCGTACAGAGACTGTTACCTGTCAAGTCTCATAGGAACTAAGGAGAATGGGGACTGGCCTAGGTACTAGGTTTGGCTGCCCCATGACAACATACTGGCTTTGGTGTCAGACACTGGCATAGTTTGAATGTAAAGTGCCTCAGCCACCACGGGCTTGTGTGTTTGGATACCTGGCCCTCGCTAATGGTGCAAAGAAACCTTGAAGAGTTGGGGCTTAGCTGCCAGGGTCCTCGTCTGTAGAATGGAGAAAGTGGTGGTCATGGTGGTGGTGTTTGTGATGGTGGTGCTGGTGTTTGTGATGGTGGTGCTGGTGTTTGTGATGGTGGTGCTGGTGTTTGTGATGGTGGTGCTGGTGGTGGTGGTTGATGTGATGTTGGTGGTGGTGGTGGTGGTGGTGGTGGTGATGGTGGTGTTTGTGATGGTGGTGATGATGATAGTGATGGTGATGGTAGTGGTGGTGGTGGTGGTGGTGGTGGTGTTTGTGATGGTGATGGTGGTGGTGGTGGTAGTTGTGATGTTGGTGGTGGTGGTGGTGGTGGTGGTGGTGGTGATGATGATAGTGATTGTGATGGTGATGGTGGTGGTGGTGGTTGCAGTGATGGTGTTGGTGGCTGTGACTGTGTTGGTGGTGGTGGTAATATTGGTGACAATAATGCCAAGAAGGAATCAGTTGCCATAGCAGAAATTAAGCACCCAGAGGTGCTTAGTGTACAATAAGCATGCAGTTGGGAGGTGTGTGCTTTTTACTAACTACTACTGAATCTCTCTGACCTCTATTATCACAATTTGCTTGCAAAAACCCGGCTGACTCGGTGCTCCTTCCGAGAGCCCAGTATTCCCACGGAAGGAAGGAGTGCCTCAGTTTTGATTTGTGGCTCTTGTATGACCCGATGTCTAATCTGAACTTAGAAGCCCTCTGACAACACTGGTCTGTGTCATTGGCATCCGAATTTACTTCTTCCGCAGACTGTGTTCCCTCCAGTTTGTCCTTGGCTTTATAATGTATATCTGGGGATGTTAGATGTACAGGAGTATGTCCCTGCTCGTATGTGCACACAGGTACACATATACAGATGGAGGTCAGTCTCTTAGTGAGGCTCATTAATTCAGCAAGGCTGGCTGACTGGACAGCAATCTCCAGGGCGATTCCTGTTTCCGCCCCCGACCCCTCCAGCACTTATATCAGTGTGTGCTTTTTATGGGAGTACTAAGATTCAACTCAAACCTCCATGCTCTTGTGCCAACTGCTTGACCAGCTAAGCCATCTCCCCAGCCCTGTAACTTCTGTGTTCTGCTCTTGTAAGCACCTCCTGAGGGTTACTTCAGTTGACCCACAGCCAACATCCTGGAAGAAAGGCGTTAACTAGGAAGCTCGTGTTACAGATGAGAAAAACAGACGACAAAATGGTAAAGCCACTGGCCCCAAGTTCGCACAGCCATTAAGTGACAGAACTGGATTCGAGCCCAGTGAAAGGCATGGCAGAGTTCAAGCTAGCATGGAAGCTAATACACTCATAAAGGTGTCTGGACATCGCCGGCGGCCATTTGTCAAGCAGAAGCATGGAGAGGTGAGCAGAGCGCTAGCTCCCCATCCACACGCACCCTCCCCCTGGACTCGGGCTTTGAAGCCCTTCTGAGGTCACATATCTGAAACGCTAGAAGATACTGAGCAGTCTCTCAGGACTTGGGCACTTGAGAAATCAGAGAAATTG
>NC_046154.1:162796702-162811702 GCF_011064425.1 Rattus rattus | reverse complement strand
GAGTACGGGCACATTACCGATGGCTATACCACTGAAGAAAATTTCTTCCCTCCAGCCCCCACCCAGAAACCCATCCTCAGGGAGTAGCCAGTCCTCCTGAAACCCCCAACACCCTACTCCGTGTGAAATGTTGACAGGTCCAAGGCTGTACAGATCTTTTTTAAAAATAGCTGTCTTCAGACACACCAGAAGAGGGCATCGGATCCCATTATGGATGGTTGTGAGCCACCGTGTGGTTGCTGGGATTTGAACTCAGGACCTCTGGAAGAGCAGTCAGTGCTCATAACCACTGAGCCATCTCTCCAGCCCAGTAGTACAGATCTTGAACCAATAATCACAGCTACTATGAGTGTATGAGTACAACAGCCATGTCCGCCTGAAAGTCAGAGTCCCTGATCCGTCCAGCACACACATCCTTTCCCTGGGATGGGAGATATGAGATTGCACAAGGCAGCCTTTTTCAGCATTGCTAGCATCTAGCAGAAGAAAGGTTGTCTCAGCAATGAATCAATCAAGTCAGATGACTCCCAGAGATTTACACACACACACACACACACACACACACACACACACACACACACACACGTTCGAACACGAACACACAGATCCTGTACGTTAGAATAACATGCACAGGTTCGCACTTGCTCCCCCTGGAGGCCTCTGTGATCTGTGTTCTGGGGTCTTGCCCTGTTACCCTGATGTCACAAGGCTTCCTTGGGCAGCTTTGGGGATCATTAACCCTTTGGATGAAGTTGGCCGCCACACTAAAGATAAGGGATCCTGAGTTTCTCTGTGTATTTAGCTTTGCCCTTCTCCAAAAGAAAAAGAAGAGACCCAGTTAAATTTCCATCTTCGATAAACAATGGATAAAGCCTTGGTATGAAGATGCCCACGCACTTCTGATTTAACATTTCTACTTGCCTGATCTGCCAGCGCTAGACAAGTTCAAAGCCCACATGTACTGGGCTGAGAAGCCGTGAGGCGCAGCTCCGTTCTGTGCCTAGGATGCGGATGCCATGTTTGAAGCTAGACCCTGGGGTACCCCCATCCTCTCCCACCACAGCTGTGTAGCTGAAGGGCCTCTGTGGTCTTGCCCCACCTCCCTCAGCTCCTGGCACACATTGCCCAGGGGTTAATGCCCTAGAATCATGGCCTCTGTGGGTAGCCTCACACAGCTGGCTTGCTGAAGCACCTTGCCGCCTCTCATTTCATCTAGCAGGTTCTCCGGCTTGTTCTGTTTTGAATGTAGGGATTCCATCCTGTGCTCTGTCCACTCCCATGTCTGTCACTGGCATGGACACAGGCAAATGCCTGCTCAGAAGTCCGCAGCCCAGTGTGAGGCGTCAGTTGAGTGAACAAGGAAGCCGTAGATTCTGCCTTTGGGAGATAGGGTGGCACAGTAGATCCAAAGACTGACGCTACTCTGGTTCAAATCCAAGCTGTTACCTGTAGATAGGGTGGCCTCAGAGAGGTTCCTCATTCCTGTGTTTTGTTTGTTTGTTTGTTTGTTTGTTTGTTTGTTTGGAGGTTGAAAGTCCCTCAGAGGAATTATGCCTACCACCACTCACATGAAACGTTTAGCAGAGGACCTAACCTATATAAACAGTGCCTAAATGTTTGCATAACGAAACAATTCTTAGCTGAGGATGCTACTGGCACACTGAAGGACCAGACCTGAGTGCAATAAAGACAGGACTTAGAGCCACCAGGAAACGGGGGTGGGGGGGGTGGGGGTGGAGTTGTTGGTTGGTTGGGATTTTTGAGACAGGGTATCTCCAAGCAGCCCTAGCTGTCCTGGAACTCACATTATAGACCAGGCTGGCCTCGAACTCAGAGATCCACCAGCCTCTGCCTCCTGCGTTCTGGGATTAAAGAGTGCCCCACCCCTGCCAGGCTGAGGCAGTTGTTTTAAATGGGAACCTAGAAAGGAAATCCGCCGCCGCCGCCGGGAAAGCAAAGGAGGAGCTCAGTGGGGCTTGCTCGGACGTTTGATCTCGGGGACCAGATCCTGGGGAAAAGCGGCTGCACCCACGTGACCATCTCTCCCTCCACCCCCCTCAGGGCGGACGACTGCTTTTGCGCTTCTCGGAAGCTGGACGCAGTGGCCATCGAAGCCAAGTTCAAGCAGGACTTGGGCTTCCGGATGCTGAACTGTGGACGGACCGACCTGGTGAAGCAGGCAGTGTCTTTGCTGGGGCCGGATGGAATCAACACCATGAGCGAACAGGTACCAATCTGCTTGGACCTCATCTCCTCGGTGCTTAGACTGGGTGTGAGCAGCTGATGGGGCACAGACTCCCTCTGCTGATGGATTAAAAAAAAAAACTTAATGCCCCTCCCCTCTCTCTCTCTCTCTCTCTCTCTCTCTCTCTCTCTCTCTCTCTCTCTCTCTCTCTGTTAGTGTTTGGGGTTTTTTGTTTTGTTTTAATTTTTTTATAAAAATACACTTGGCCATCTTTACGGAAATCTCCCATGATTGTTGCAGCTAAAATCTAAAAAGGAATGAAAACCAGACCTGTTCCAGCAAGGAAATAACGCCACCAGCTTGGCCATCGTTGGTCTTTAGGACTCTGCAACCTTCAAGTCTCTTTCCTGGCATGTTTAAGTCTCTTCTCTGCCAGTCTGCTGTTGGTTCCAGACAGATCTAGGCCATGCACACGGTGCTCTTAGGGTGGGTGTGTTTAAAGACACCGGTGTCAGTCTGGGGACTGTAGGGCATCACCCAGACATGCCAGCACCACCCAGATCCTGAAACTGGTACATGAGAGGTGACCACGAGTCCCAGAAGGACTTTGGGGATGTGTGGCATCATAAACAGTGAGAACGGACAGCCGTTCTCAGTGTGAACCCTGAGCGCTGTTACACGGGACGGATGGGGCTGTCCCTCCAAGGGCAGATCTTGCAAAGAGTTCCTGTGAAGGGGAAAGAAGGGACGACTTAATGACCACTAATCCCTTTCTCGGACAGCATCGGGGATCCTCAATACACAACGGTGTGTATCTTTTATGTTTAAAACCAGGGACTTTTATCTGTTTGATTTTTTCAGTATTTTATATTCCAGACACTTTACAATGTTATTGAATATTCTTTTGTAAGTCTCTTTTAGTATCTATATAAAGTGATTACTGTTTATCTATTAACCAGCCTCCCCATGTCAGATATTTAAAGGGTTTATGAACGGTGCTGAGGTAACACCAGATCTTTGTTCCAATCTCTATTTCCTTGGGGAAACTCTCCTTTGAAACGGAAGTGTCTCAAACGCACCAGCTTTTCCTGAATTCTCAGTCTTTGGTTCTCCCCACACCCTCCCCCTAGGAGTCTGAGTCTTTGCACACCTGTGGTTATATATGTATTCCCTGCAAACCACTTTCCTTTTGTCTGCTTTTTATCAACATTACTGCTTTTTGTTGGTTTGTTTGTTTACTTAGAGGAATCCTCCCTATATTAGGGCGCAAAGTCCTTTCATGTAACAAATGCATCTCAATGTGTCGTTGACTTTGGAATTCTGCCTATAATTTTTTTCAGTTGCACAGCACCAGTGCTAGAGTGCTTTTCGTGTATGATGTACTTCAACACGTTTGCGCCTAGAGGCGGATGCAGAAACAATCTCGGCGTCGCTTACAATGTTAATTCTTACTGGCTAGCTCTAGTAAAAGCTAAAGGTTATATTAGCATGTAGTGTAAGCAAGGCTGTAGGGCGAGCATCTTCCCAAATAACTTGCCTTCATGACCCTCTGGATGGAGAGCCCCACCCCTCCCTCCTGTTGGCCGTGATGCTCGGTTTGCGATGAGCAGGAGTCAGAGCATGGAAGGTTTTCCTGAAGGTCTTCCTGCCTCGGTTGCCTTGTGCTGGTATAGAGTGATATCGGAGAAGACGTCAGTGAGAGTGGCTATAGGGATATCCAGTGTCCTTTGGCTCTGTCTGACCCAAGGCTCATAGAAAGCAGCAAGGACACCTTGTCATATTGTGAAGGGTACAAATGTCGAAGACACTGCATCCATCATAGTTAAATATACTAGGGGTGATATCACAGAATCCAGAAAATTCCCGTGAGCCCCACCCCCAGCCCATTCCGAAGAGCCACGTGTTGTAAAAAACATAGGTCTGTCGTCCTGAGCAAACCCTCCAAACTTAAGCCAGGATTGAGGCTAAGAGGTGACGTCACCAGGTGACGTCATCTCCCTTCACTCCTCCACTGTGGTTTCCAGAGTGTGGGAGGTTGTGACCCCGTGCGCGACGGGGCCCCACACTGACTCTTTCGCCCTGCCAGAGTCTGAGTCCAATAAGACATTCCACGTGTTTGTCGACTGACCACAGCCACCTTGTAAACGTCTCCATCTCTGGTTTTAACCACCGCAGGGCATGACCCCCTTGATGTATGCCTGCGTCCGTGGGGACGAGGCGATGGTGCAGATGCTGCTGGATGCCGGAGCTGACCTGAATGTGGAGGTGAGGGTGCGGGGCGCCGCAGGCCCTGCCAGCCCAGACTTTCTCTTCCCAGTCGCCTTCACATCTCACCCTTCCAGTGGCTGCGGCCCTGGCAAAACCACCCGGCCCCAGCCAAAACCCCAAGTAGCTACGCAAAGTCCCTGTGCGTGCTTCATTTCCAGAAATAGCTGTAGCTATAGGGACCTCTGGATTGCGTTGAATGACCAGCTCCTAGCTCCGACTACTCGCACATTCTAGCCCTTTCCTGATGCCTGACTAGAACACGCTGGGCTGACTGTCCCCCCCCCCCCGCCAGGCTGAGGTTTCCCTCCTCGCCTCTCCCGTCCTCCCCAGAAGCCCACTAGCTCACTTTGCTGACCTAGCTATCTCAAGAGTGCTGGGACGTAGTACACTGGGCTGGAAATTGAAGCGCCCCTCCCTGCGGGCTTCAGAATCAAGACAGGCTTAGGTTCAAGTTCTGAAACTACCACCTCCTTTGAAGTCTGAGAAGTGGGGTGACCCATGAGATGGAGGAGAATCCCCGATGCACACGAGATTGGGAGGAATCAGTACCGAGCAGAGTCACCTCGCCGAGGTTAGGGGTTCCGTCCAAAGTAATTGCTCCAGACCCCTCTGAGGCCCAAACTAAGTAGAATCTCACTTTTTTTCTTCCTTGCTACCTGAAGGGCCTGCACGGGCAGCACTTGGCAGTTGCAAGTGTCAAGGACACCGGCGAGCTGCAGCCTTCAATCAGCAGCTGCTGGAAACCTTTTAGCCTCAAAATTAGATGCCCTGGCAGTATTACCCTGTGTTGCTATCATTATCATTATTATTATTATTATTATTGTTATTATTTTATATTCATCTGAGCAACGCAGGCAGTAAACATAGCTCTGAATGCAAACCCATTTTGGACCTTACCAGTTTCGCGTTACTCAGGGACTAGCTACCCTGTTAAGGGCCACTACACATCACAGAGCCCTTCAAGGTCCTCAGCTACAGAGGAGGTCCTTTGAGCCTTCTCTCCAGCCCCTCCCATGAGTTTTGCTCGGTGCCTTTGTGTACTGTCAGGACATTCCGGCCACGGTTACATGCCCGGAGGGATGCTAGGAGAGCGCCATGTGCAGGTGTTAGCCCCCGGTCATCAGTTTCCCGATTACCTCCCAGTTTGGTGTATGTTCCAAGGCCTCCAAAATCCTATCTTTCATTATTTGTTCATGGTGTGTTCAGGGCCACCTCTGTGCCTGTGTTGTCAGCTACATGAGGGCCCTTGACAAGTAGGGAGCCGGAGAAGATCCGTGAGCAGAGTGGTAGGGACATCCACGCTCAGACGAACTGTCCTGACTGTCCGTCTCCTCTACTGTGAAAGCACAAAGCAATCCCACTCTTCTTCTGGGAATAGCCGCCCTCTTTGAGTGAAGTGTGGCTTGAGTTTCAGTGACATTTCAAGCTATGTCACTCCCTGTAGCTCTCAGAACCAACCCCTTCCTTAAGCAAGAAGAGAAAGAGAGTAAGGCATAGAAGCTGGCTCACTGGACCACATTTCCAAAGCATCCCTGTGAGTGAATAGTCTTTCAAGAGGGAAAGAAAAGGCACAGGACCCAGTCTCAAAAACCTTCCCCTGCCCATGGTGCTAATGTCCTCGAAACATAGTCCTCCAGTGGCCTGCTTTCAGAAAGCTACACCTCTCCTAACGAACATAAACAGGACCATCCCCCAGTTCCGGCATCAGGTCACTCCCCTGGGCGATTTCCCCTGGGGTCTCCAAACAAGGAAAATCACTACCTGCAGTCACCACCCTCTCCCAAGGCACCTGCCAGGATGTCTTTTTTTGGTACCTTCCTCCCCCGCGTGCCTGGCTACAGATAGGCTAGATGCTGCAAGCCTGAATATTTGTGAAGGTCACATTTTGAAAATAACTCCAATTTGTTTATAGGTTGTCAGTTCTCCTCATAAATATCCATCCGTCCACCCCGAGACCCGCCATTGGACGGCTCTGACTTTTGCTGTGTTACATGGACATATTCCTGTAGTTCAGGTATTAACGTATTTCCCTATCCACATCCGACCGTTAACTGTAACCTCCTCCATGACGCAAATCTAATTCTCTCCCAGCATGCCTATCTCCCTGAGCGATTCATATTGGTTAATTGCAATTCAGTGCATATCCGTATTTTATAATGAAACCGTTATACTTCGTATCTATTTGGCCAAGCGTTAACCAATATGAAAACGTCACGCGCCTACATGCAGCCTCACGTACAGAGTGACGGGCCTGTGGAGTTCTTCCTTGTTGCTCTGAGGTGGGACTTCAGCTGCTGTTCTGTGGATTGGCCCCTTTTCCTCGTCTTAACATGACCGTGAGACTTAGCCAGGGTCAACACCTAGAGGGACTCTTCCCCCGGGTGTGGCCCTGGTGCTCTGTAGACTGGGAAGAAGCATCCAGACCAACAAGGGGGTGTCTGAAAATAATGCACTGGTGTGAGTCTTGACTCTTGAGAACCGGCTCCTGGAGGGAGGTCTACAGGAGTCCCCTGTGTCTTCTGAAACAGCTCTGAAGGTGGTGACAGGCATGTAACTGCGATTCTTGGAGAGTATCGTTGTCATGTTTTCTTTGATGGTCAGTGAATAGACTTAAGGCCCTGATCTTAACTTGGTCTTTACCTGATCCGAAGAGGGAGATTGGCATCCAAGACCAGGACCACACCCAGCCCCACTGCGAGTATTAGAGCTTTGGAGACCGCAAGAACATGGCTCTTTGATGTGACCTGAGAGCATAGGGTGACAGGGACAGCTCAGCGGTGTTGGCATTTCACGGGGACCTTTGCTGTTTCCTGGCTATGGGGAAATCCTCATGACAAACCCGTAGTGGCATTTCAGGAGGCTGAGTGTGTGATGTGGCACCTTCGGGGATGGTTTCCGCTTGTAGACCATCAACCTCAGCCCTCTCCTAGCAGAGAAGAATCTAAAAGGAGGGGAGTCGGTGGCTTCCGGAAACCCCAGACAGCATCCCTTGATGGACAAGGGTATCCTCAGCCATTCATTCAGGAAAGGGGCCAGCCGAGAGCCACGCAGAACTTCCTGGTAGTCAGGCTGAGTCCCTGCAGCAGATCCAGTCCTGGGGCTGTGCCCTCGGTAGGTAGGTAGTGAAGATGAGGGATTCTCCCCCGTGTTACATGTAACATGCAGACAGCACCTTTACCGAGAGCGGTGAGCCGGCATGAGCAGAGCCTCTGCCTCCTTTAGTAAGCTCGCATGTCTCAGAACATGCACTGAATGAAGGCAGGAGAAGCGAAATTTCTGCAGCCTTTGCTACCTTACCGGATCTTGCTGGCCAGAGAACTAACTAAACACCTCGCCTGACCTCAGAACCATCCAGGGAGTTCTGGGAGGGATTCTCGCCCTGGCTGGCCGAGCATGTCCCCGGAGTCATTTATAACTCCTGAGCTTCGGTGGGCGAAAGGCGGCATTTCAGTTGCCCTCTGAGGCTTGTGACACAGACCAAGCAGTGGAGACTTTCGGCATTTGGATGCTTCTTCTAGAAACCCTAATATACACCTAAGGATGCCCTGGGCAGCCTGTTAAAATACAGGCTAGTTCAGAGCGTCCAGGCTGGGGTCCAGAGACGCAACCCTTCTAACAAACTCTCTAACCCGTCCTCGTGCATGGACCACTCTGTGGGAAGTCTGGGGTTCTGGAAGATGGGAGAGGCTCCTTTTCTGAGGTAAAGTTGCCTCGGTGCACATGGTAATTGGCCTGGGGGAAGGGGACACTAGTGTCTGACTGATTTCTACCAGTGCACTGCTGTCTCCTCGTCATGCGTGCTGTCCAGGGATCTCAGTGACCACTCTTCCTCTGCAGCTCCTCCTGGACGCTGGGGCCAAGGTGGAAGGCTCGGTGGAACATGGCGAGGAGAACTATTCAGAAACTCCTCTCCAACTCGCAGCGGCTGTTGGTAAGTTAGCAGTTCCACCTCAGATCTGGTGTCTCCACTGTGGCCTTTGATGTACCTGTGACTAGTTTTTTTGTTTTGTTTTGTTTTTTGTTTTTATTCTCTTATGAAATCCCCTTCTCTGGGCTTGCAGGAAATTTTGAGCTGGTTAGCTTGCTGTTGGAGCGTGGTGCGGATCCCCTGATAGGAACCATGTACAGGAATGGAATTTCCACAACCCCCCAGGGTGATATGAACTCTTTCAGCCAGGCCGCAGCCCATGGACACAGGTAGGCTAGGATGGGCCAAGGCCGCCAGGTCCCAAGTGGTGCTTGTTAAAAATGCAGATTCCCAGGCCTGCCCCAGACCCATTCTCTCTCTGGATGTGGGGCCCAGGAAGTGGGGTGGCCCAGTCTCCAGGCCTAACCAGACTGCCCTCACTCACAGATTCCTGACCAGAGCTAATTCCCTACGCTACACATGCATGCAGACCACCGACATGTTCTGTTCACTCTCAGCCAACTTTAAACACAAGGATGCATCACTCTTGGCCAGTGTGGGTCAGAGTACACCACATCAGTTGTCCCGGTGTGAGAAGAATTCATATAACGACGACAGGGTTCTTCACGTCTGCCCATGTCCTGTCGAGGTTTCTTTCAGATTTTATTACACATTACCCCAAGGAGAACAAATTTACCAGACTAACACTCAAAAAGGCCAGAGTTCCAGACCCTTCTGAGTATTACCCCTCCTCAAGTTGTCCTCCTCGAAATGTGGCCAGTCCTACCCCACCATCTCCTTCATTCCCAAAGCCCGTCATCCACAAAGCCACCATGCCTCATTCCCGATCCTGAGTGAACAGCTTCCTAACCGCACCCACCCCCCATGTGCCCCTGCCCCACCACAGCCACTGCCATCTCTGAATGTCTTCCTCTCTGGGTTTATGATTGACAGGAATGTGTTCCGCAAACTCCTCGCTCAGCCAGAGAAGGAGAAGAGTGATATCCTGTCCCTGGAGGAGATTCTGGCTGAGGGGACTGACCTGGCAGAAACAGCCCCGCCCCCCTTGTGTGCCAGCCGCAACAGCAAGGCCAAACTGAGGGCCCTGAGGGAGGCCATGTATCACAGCGCTGAGCACGGCTACGTGGATGTCACAATTGATATCAGGAGTATAGGTCAGTCTGAGCACCATTCACTACTAGACATAACATGTGAACATACACACACACACATGCATGCATGCATACATGCACAAATGCCATGGGGTACACACACACACACACACACACACACACACACACACACACGTCACAGGTCTCAGGGAGCTTCTCCTTCACTGGTTAGAGCATTTCCAACGCTGACCCCACAGACATCAGCACCCTGCCTGCCCTGGGGCTCCACACTTAGATCATGTGGTCCTGGTTCCCAGACTCTGCACCTTGAGCCGGATACTTAAATCACCTGGGGAGCTTGTCTGAATACAGATTGCCAGGTCCTGCACCCGGAGGCTCTGCTGTTGAGGGTCTGGATGAATAAAGTCTGGAAATCTATATTTTTAACAATCACTCCAGGTGGTTCCCAGTGGTTGAGGACTTCCTGTGTAGAACACCCAACGCCACTGACACAGAGTGACCGTCAGGGCGAGGACAAATGCCCCCTCATTAGGACTTGCCCTCTGAGCCAACAGGATCCATTCTGGCGAGCAGCAGTTTCTTCTTGTGAGAGCGAGTCCAGATCTGTCTCATCGGTGTGTCTGGGGTTCGAGGCTAGGCTTGAGCCAGTCTTGTAGCTCTAATCTGGCAAGGAAAGGAGCAGGGAGTCATGGAGATGGGACCCTAACACGGCAGGCTGGAAACCAAATAGAATCGGGTGTTCGGAAAGAGCCACTGACAGGTTGACCGTTCAATATATGGGAGATTTACACGGTTGCCCTTGAGAGTCTACTTTGGGCGAGTATGAAGCTTGGTCGGAACGATCCGCCTGTGCGTTTCACCCCCTCACTTCACGTTACAGCAGTCATTTGCTGAGGAGACTTTGTTAAAGGAAAGCGGCCCCATGAGGTGCCACAGATGGAGCTGTTTTACACAGGGGACCGGGAGGGGTCCCCTTGCATTTATTAAGTTGTGACTGGAGATGCTTAAGTCCTTTGGTTTCTTAGCTTTCATCTGCGTGTGGCTGTGTCATCGCATCCTGGACAAAGCTGGGTCTTCCCCGAGTCCTTTTCTCCCCAGTGAGTAGAAGGAAGACTGTGGACTCAGAGTCCATACAAACGAGTAATTAAAAGACTCTACTCAGTGCTAGGCGTTGCAGGAGGCAGCCCCCTGATAATATGAGTAGCCCCTGTAAACAGAAGAGAATGAGTCGTGACCTTCAATTTCAACTTCCGCAAGTCTTGCCTGTATTCATTGAACACTCGTCCCTTGGTCTCGTAGCTTGGTAACGTCCTAGACAAAGGCCAACTTCGGGGGTAAAAATACTCCTGTTCCTCGGTTGTTTTCTGCCCTCCCCACTCCCCTCTCCTCCCCCCTCCCCCCTCCCTCCCCTCCGCCTGGCCTCTCCCCCCCCTCTGTCCAGGTGTCCCCTGGACTCTGCACACGTGGCTGGAGTCACTCCGGATTGCTTTCCAGCAGCACCGCAGGCCCCTCATCCAGTGTTTGCTCAAGGAGTTCAAGACTATTCAAGAAGAGGAGTACACAGAGGAGCTCGTCACCCAAGGCCTGCCCCTGATGTTCGAGATCTTAAAAGCAAGCAAGGTATGGGGAGGGTGGGCTGGGGAGATGAAGCCATTGTGATGGTTACAGATCTGGGTGGGGCCTTGCTGGGAACCAATGGTCCCTAACTTCCACAGCCACAGGCGACGAGAGTATCCCAGCTGCCTGCAGTTACTTGTACAATCACTCGTAGGGCAACTTTTGGGCTGAGCATGTGCTATACACTGAGGTACTTGGGCACGAGGGCGGGTTAGGGGCCTTGGATTCACAGAATTTGTACTCAAGCCAGAGAGCAACACCAACTCATGTGCTCTAGAAGCAGAGGAAGCTCCTTTCCCTGGACCAGGCCAGCGGAAGTAAAAGATTCAAAAAGGGAGGAAAGGGAGCTTCCCCAAGGTGCTGGCAATGGCCAGGCCTGGAGGGACAGTGGGATTCGAGTAGGAAGAGGGAAAGGTCCCATCCCCGGACCTGGGAGAAGCCTTTTCATGTAGATGGACAGAATGCCCTCCGTGCAGCCCCCAGGCTACAGACACCCCAGAGTAGCTGTGAATGAAGCCCAGTGTATTAGTCGATGATGCCACATCACAGTGTAAAGTGTTCGACACCTCTGACTGGGGAGCTAGCCAGAGGAGCTTCATTCTGCCTCCTTGACTACCAAGGCCTCCATTCCCAGCAAAGGAATCCCACATCCCCACCTCCCTTCCCACACATCAGTCTTGTTCTCCGGGTGTCACGAGAGCCATTCCATCAAGTCCCCGTGGAGCTATCCGTTCAAGACTATCATAAAGACCCTTCAGGCCCTCCAGGGGTGTACGGCCCACACCTCTGTGTAGGAAGTGTTGACTTTGGGTAGCCTTCATGAACTTGCTCCCTTGCAACCCATTGGGGTCAAGTTTCCTAAACTCTCTGCCTCAATTTCCCTGTCTGTAAATGGGCCAATAATCACGTGGGCCTCTCTAGACAGCCTTGAGTACAAAGTGGTAAAAACTGCACTTCCCGTCCACTCCGCCATGACAGCAAGTAAAAGCTTTCTTAGAGGCTTCAAAAAGCTAGAGCTAGATGATGGAGGACGTCTGTGCTTCCCCGAGGCTCTTCTGCAAACAGCAGCCCATGGTGGCAGCATGCAGCAGCTAGCTGTGAATACCTGCCCTCAGAGTGACGGTGCACTGTGAACACTTCTCTCTTTGGTACCCTGAATACCCTAGTTCACAAAATGAACTAGGGTGTTTCCCAAACTCATTTGCCTGTGGAACCCTTTCATAATTAACTGTCTCAAGACATAAAATGAAGTTTCCTTTTTCAAAGCTCATACGTATATATTTAAGTACAATTAAGGATAGCTATTCAATTTAATTATAAGCCAGCCACTCCCTTATGCATATTTAAGGTTAAACTCTTACAGTTACGGTCTTCCCAAGCACTTCTAGATGAAGCCCTAAATTTATCTCTATTTAACAAACTGGAGAAATGGAGGCAGGAAGACGGGTAACTAACTCAGAGGCAGCCTGTCAACACCACCACCCCACCCGCTTTCAGAGCATCTCGGAGCCTTGGGGCCAGAGCAAGTCTCATAGGTGTGCTGGTCAGTGCTCACCCTCAAGACAGCCTCTGCAGACCCTGCTGGCTGTGGTTAGTGTCCCTCTATGCCACTGAAATCCTCCACAGTGGGCCTCAGTGAGTCCGAGGAGAGCAGAACCTGCTGGGACCGTTTCAAAAGCAAAGTCCTCCTCTGCCCCCGCCTCCAACTTAACATAGTTGAATAAAAGCTTTCACCTGAAATTACCCAAGAACTACCTCAGTGAAAAAGCGTTACTGGATGTGTTCCCAGCGTCTGTATTCCAGTGTTTTCTGGCTCCTCTGGCTTTAACTTGTTTCCAGGCTACAGAGGAATTTCAGAATTTATTGAAGTACCTCGGATTTATGTCTTTCAGGTCTTTGTTTTGTTTGGTTTGGTTTTTGTGTAAACGTCACTTTGAAGTATGACATACCCTTAGAAAATTTCCCGGATCCTAACTGCAGAGCCCAGTGGATTCCTGTCAGCTGAACACCAAACGTCAGTACTAGACCACAAAACACAGCACGTCTAGCACCCCAAGGTCCCTGTCTCCCGGGCCACCCAAAAAACCATCCCTCTCTGACTGCTAACAGCCTGTAACTAGCTCATTTCATTATCATAGCCCAGGGTTCGAGGAGCCTTCCACAAGCACTCCAGTGCCTGATGGCAGGAGTGGGGTGGGTCACTGAGTACCAACAGTCCTAACAGGAACCTGTGGAAGGTGGGAAGAAGGAAGGGCCTTCCACACATGTGAACTGGAACCTGCTCCCTGGCACCTGTGCTGCCATCCAGAGTAGATGACCCAGGGACAACACAGGCAGCTCCAGGGAAGCCCTTACCTGTATGGTAGGATACCACATAGACTGACCCGTAGGGAAACATACAGTTTAACATAACTACAGTGTGCAATCAAATATTCCCCATGCATGCACTGTCCACCATCCCCATGCATGCACTGTCCACCATCCCCATGCATGCACTGTTCACCATCCCCATGCATGCACTGGTCCACCATCCCATGCATGCACTGGTCCACCATCCCCATGCATGCACTGATCCATCATCCCCATGCATACACTGTTCACCATCCCCATGCATGCACTGTTCACCATCCCCATGCATGCACTGTCCACCATCCCCAAGCATGCACTGGTCCACTGTCCATATTTTCCCTAATTGCAATTTCTCCTTGCATCTTTTTTTTGCATTCTAGTTGAATTGTTTGTTCTTTTGTTCCATTTGAATTGTTGACTCTTAAGAGGGGTGTGTGTGTGTGTGTGTGTGTGTGTGTGTGTGTGTGTGTGTGCTAAGTACTAGTCCTTTGCCAACCGTAAGGTTTGCAGATATTTTCTCCCCTTCTGTAACTTGTCCTTCATCCTGTCATCTTAGTGCTATTGTCTGTCCTCAGCATCAGCAGACTGAAAACCAAACTTTAACATTTAACATTTAAAGCATATTAAACCATATCAGCTTATCGTGAGGAACCTCTCCACCAACAGGAGTCAAATATGATTGTTTTTCTTTTTAAAAAATCAGTCTGCTATTTGTCATAGGATTACTGGAGGCCTCTGCGTGATATTTTGAAAATAAATCTCTCTTTTACAATTATGTTTTTAAAAACATTCTGGCTGTGTATCTACCAGTACTATTCTACGGAAAGCATCTTGGATCTCAGCTCCCCTCAAAGAAGCAGGTGTCCCTCATTGGGCAGTAGTTAGCAGCAACCCGAAGTATAAAAATAAAAATAAAATGTCAATCGAAGCAGAAAAAAACAGCAAATAAGAGGGACTGGGAAACCTCTGGGCGATACTCTAAGCTAAGCTTCCACCCGTCAACGCTGCCCATGAAGACGGCCACCGAGTGAATCTGGGATCAAATCTTGAAAGCATCAAAGTCCCCAGTCACCAGCGACAGCCCACCATCGCCTCGGCAGAGCTCCCAGACTATCTCCTGGAAAACCTTGAAAATGGGATTCGGTGTAAACACCGTTTGCTAGAACGGCCTAATTCATCAACTTCAGAGAAAACGGTGAAGCAGGACAAGTGCATGCTCAGCAGTCTTCCCCTCTGCTCACACCCATCCATCAACACCTTGTTAGGTCTGTCCTTCCCCATTCCCTTCCTTCTCCCACATCCCTCATGCAGCCCTCACAGTCCTCCCAGCCTCTCTTCCATGTCTGTCACAGCCTGTGCCACTGGGGAAGTGACCTGCTCTGGACACTTAGGCCAGGACCCGGGTTTAATCATGATAATTCACCCACATTGCAAAGCACTTCTATGGGCCCAGAGCTCTTCTAGCTATTCCAAACCCACCCCCTCCTCATCAGGACCCCCGGAAAGGGGGGCTTCTATATCACCATCTCCATCTGAAATGG
>NC_046154.1:162756702-162791702 GCF_011064425.1 Rattus rattus | reverse complement strand
GTTTGGTACAGTTTTTCTCATTTTGCAGGGAAGAGACGGGACGGGCGAAGTAGCCGCATGGTTAAGAGAGGACCCAGGTTCTGTCCCCGGTGACTCTTAGCTGTCCGTAACTACAGTTCCAGGGCACCGTGCCTCTTCTGACCGCCATGGGCTCCTGCATATACATATTACACATATATAAAATTAATTTATTTTAGGCACACATGCATAAGATAAAATGAGGTTTTTTTTTTTTTTTTAAAGAAAGCGGAGGTCTTGAGTAGGCAGAGGCGGAAAAGGAACTCAGTCACAGCCGTCTTATCAGGAAGCATGGCCTCAGGCTTAGAGAGACGGCTCAGCAGTTAAGAGCATGTCCTCGTAGTACCCTTCCTGAGAACTTGAGTTCTCTTTCCAGCGCCCATGTCAGACGGCTCACAACCACCTGTAGGTCCAAACCAGGGAAGTTAGAACCCACGAGCTGCCCTGACCTGCACGTGTCCGTACATGCACATGCCACTAGAAGTAATACAAATAAACCCCCCCCCTTTTTTTTTAAGAGGAAAGGAGTGTGGCTTCTCCTGGGAACACTAGGGAGCTATTGAAAGGTTCGTAGGAGGGGAGAGGTACCTTATGATAGGAACCCACCCTGCCTGTCCCCACAAACACCAGTCATCGGAGACAGGAACTGAATCACTGAGCTGTACTGGATTCAGAGAGCCCGGGATCTGAGATGGCAGTGGCCTAACACACTAAAAACCCTTTCTCTCCTCTCCGGCCAACAGCCTTATAGGAGTGGTGGAAGCAAAGATTGTGAGACAGCCTGAGGCTCAGGCTTGCCCTCTCTCAGGTGGTCAGTCACAGCTGAGTCTTCTCTCTTTATGCCTCTTGGACTGGTCCCCGTTCTCTGGGTATCTGGGCTCAGGCTCTTCTTATCCACCTGGACTAGAGATTTAACTGGGATCCAGCAAGTCATACCAGTTGCCCCACAGTTCATAGCATGTGTGTGTAGATTCCTTTCTGCCCTGTGAAGTGCAAGTACCCACCCCCAGTCGGGATGGTCCCTGTGGTAAGTGAAGGCAACGAGACCGAGAGAAGCTCCGTGAGTGTCTAGAACGATGATGTAACTCGAAAAGAGGGGGTGGGGCGGAATGAAGGGCAAGGAAGGAGAGACAGTCAGGACTTTTGGGGATGACCTAGCTTTGGTTTGCAGCACTTCTCATAGGGATGAGAACCAGCGAGCACATAGCATGAAGCCGGGAGAATCACTTAGGTGAAGAGAGATGTGGTGGCTCCTCAGAGAGCCCTGTGGAAAGGTCAGCCCTGTCTACTGTAGTTCTAGTCAGCAGGCATGCAGGTGACCTACTGCAAGACCCCAGCAGTTAGAGCCACCTTGTCTGTGCTGAGTAAGGACTACCAGGATAGCGGGGGCAAAGGGTTGAAGATTCTCCTAGCAAGACAGAAGTGCTAGGCTGACTCCAAGGGCCAGCAAGAAGGGCACTGGGTCTGCATGGCTAAACTAAAGGTAATATGTGGGAGCCTTGTATTTGGTGAGTCAAGCCAGAGAACCAAAATGCCTTAGTTCAAATCCTGGCTTGCACAGCCACTGTATAGTCTGCATGCCTCTGTTTCGTCCACTGTACAGCGGGGGTGACGGGACCCCTGCCCAAGGCCTACCATGTCATAAGGTAGACTCAGTATTTGTGTATTAGCTACAATTGCCTTTGGTCTGAGAGGTAAGAACAGGGGCCTGGCGCCTCTGTCACTGATGCTGGGAGAGAAGGACCTGGAGTCCAGTGGCGAGGGGACAGCTGCCCCTCTACACTTCTACTAGGCAGACAGACTCTGAGCTGGAGGAAGAGCATGGCAGTGGGTAGATTCCACGCGCCTCTCACACCGTGTGGGTGTGCAGGAGGTCACGGTGTAATCTCGGCTGTCAGGCCTCACTTGCTCCTTGTCTAAGGCAGATGCTGTGTATGCCAGTCTAGCTGACTGCCACGGATTTTCAGTCTCCACCACCCATCTCTCTGTACAAGATGCTAGCACTACCGTGTCCAACTTTTTGTTAGTTTATTGGTGTGTTGTTTGTTTGTTTGTTTGTTTGTTTGTTTGTTTTTCTAGACAGAGTTTCTCTGTGTAGCTCTAGCTGTCCCAGAACTCACTCTATAGACCGGGCTGTCCTCAAACTCAGCAATCCTCCTGCCTCTGCCTTCAGGGGCTAGGATTAAAGGTGTGCGTCACCAAGCCCCAGAGATGCATCAAACCTTTAAGTGGATTCTGGGGATCAGAACTCGAGTCAGCTCACACGCCCTGACAGTACTGTTGCCCCCAGAACCATTTTGCCAGCCCAAGGGCTGTTTCTAACACAGGTCAGCTTGGAGCATCTCCTGTGATAAGCTGGGTGGTAGTGATGCATCCCTCCTCCACGGGTGCTGTCCTCCATTTTGACTCTTGGGTCACCCATGAAGAGTGAGTAGATCACTCTGCTTCCTTGTCCTCTCCCTCCAGTTCTCCTTCCCTTCTTTAATGCAGCCACTCCCTCTTTCTGTTCTAGACCCTCATTTTCTGAACAATAAAGAGATGTCTGACGTGACCTTTCTGGTAGAGGGAAGGCCTTTCTACGCTCACAAAGTGCTGTTGTTTACAGCCTCTCCCAGGTACGTACCCTTGGCTTTGCCCATGGCTGGATTACGTCTGTGACTGTTCCTCTCCTTTTTCCTTTCAGAGATAAAACCTCAGGTAACTCAGGATGTCCTGGAATCACTATGTAGCAAGGTTGACCTCAAATTTCTGATCCTTCTGCCTCCACACCCCTAGTACTGAGACTACATACATGCACCAGTGTGCCCAGTGTACGTGGTACTGGGGATTGTACCCAAGGCCTAATGAATGCCAGGTCCCACTGTACCAACTGGGCTGCATCCCTGCCCACTATCACTGGGCTGGCAGAACAGTTCCTCCAAATCAAAGCTCCCAGAGCACAGGGTACCTCTTTATGCAGCCTACGCACCCTCTCGTCTTGGCAGAGCTCTGCACCAGGGGTTAAAGTATGTGAGCAGATGCTCTTGGCGGTTGGCAACTTGAGACCCTTTTCATGGCCGCCTCCAGAGGCCCAGTCTCCAAATGTTAGACAACAGATTTGCTACAAGCCTCCAAAACAGAAGGGCACTGACCTTGCTTTTCCCTAATTGTGTAGTGAGGTGAGAATCTCATGCAGAAGAAGTGAGCTGGAATCCTGCACAGTGGTATTATGTCATGTGAAGCCATGAGTTCTATCCCCAAGGGAAGGGAGGAAGGGAAGGTGTATCCTCTCTCCCAGCCCTACGGCTGGCATCCCTTATGACTGGTTCTCAGCGCATCTGGAAAATGTACAGGGAGCGGAGGGCGTGGCGGAACAGAAAACGGTGCTGGTGTGACAGAGAGACAGGCTGACATGCCCGACGGAGACAGAAAGTGAGAAGAGGGTGCTCACATAGGGTGAGGATTCTGGAAATGCAAATACAGAAGCCCCTCTTGGGAATTTGCTCAGGGAATGGTTACTCATAAGCATCTGTCTCCTGTGTACCCCCAAAGCAAACAAACGCCAGGCATCTGCTTTGCAGCCACAAGAAAAATGAACCTTCCACACGGGTTTTTAATTGGTGCCACCACACGAGCAGTTCCACAGTGAGCCAGTGTCCAGTGCTTAGTTTTCTTCATGGTAACTGTGGTCCTGGAGGTTTTAGTCCTGAGGGGGAGCTGCACGGGGTGGGAGGAACCCAGTTGCCCTGTCTTATCTGCTGTTCTTCAAACCTGTTATCATCCTGAAGGGGAAAGAATTTTTTTAAAAATAAAAGAGACAGCTTGGCCTAGTCTCTTTAAAACCTCATTCTCTGCACGAGTGTCCAAATCGGAGTGTCCCACTAGTAGGGTTCCTGTTGTCCAGAGACGACCTATGATCACCCACGGAGAGCCCCGCCCCAGGTCAGCAAGTGCACTCACTGGCTGGTTTTGTGTATTGATTTGATACAAGCTAGAGTCATCAGAGAGAAAGGAGCCTCCGTTGAGGAAACGCCTCCATGAGATCTGGCTGTAAGGCATTTTCTCAACTAGTGATCATCATGGGAGGACCCAGCCCATTGTAGGTGGCACCATTCCTGGGCTGGTACTCCTGGGTTCTATAAGAAAGCTGACTGAGAAAGCCAGGGGAAGCAAGCCAATAAGCAGCATCCCTCCATGGCCTCTGCATCAGCTCCTGCCTCCAGGTTCCTGCCCTGTGTGAGTTCCTGTCCTGACTTCCTTTGGTGATGAACAGCAATGTGGAGGTGTGAGCTGAATAAACCCTTTCCTCCCCAACTTGCTTTTGGGGTGCGGTGTTTTCATCACAGTAATAGAGACCCCAACTAAGACAACAAGTATGGGTTCAATGCTCTCGGGGGCTTCATATCTCACAAAAACCTCAGCTCCCACTCCCCTGAAGCGAAGCTTGAACAATAGAAAGGCCCGACTTTGACAACAGCTGGGCACCCGACAAGAGGGAAGCCAGGGCAGGTACGCAGAACAGACAGACACCTACAGAGGAAGCCCTGGGGAAGTGTGGAAAGCGATGGAGTTTTCATGGAAGGGCCAGCTTAGGAAAGAATATGCGTTCTAGGCGTGATCTATAGCTCTGAATGAAGACCCTACAGCTATCATCCAGCTGTGTTTTAGAGCAGGGGTCCAGAGATTTCTGTCCTAAGGAGAGTTGATTTGGATAAGCTGCAGGGGCATGGATGAGTCTTTTGATTTCTCTGTGTGTTATGCAGGTTCAAGGCCCTCCTCTCCAGCAAGCCAACAAACGACAGCACCTGCGTGGAGATTGGCTACGTGAAGTACCCCATTTTCCAGGTGAGCCCTGGGGTAGCCTTCAGCCCTAAGCTTCTCCTGACTACAAGGCTTGGGCTAGGGTAGGAGAGCCCAATGGTAAAGGAGACCCCCTCTCAAAGACTCATAGGTCTAGAGGGAGCATCTCCAAGCACCAGTCAGCTACAGTATACCGTAGGGTGTGTGCAAAGAGGATTCCTTTTTCAGAGAAAATGTACCGTAACAGCTCAGACCCAGGATGTTGGGGCAAGGTCAGGAATGGAGAGTCGAAAGCCAAGCCAAAGCTGGAAGACTCAGAAATAAGGCGTTGGGCTCAAGAAGGAGGCTAGAACATTCCGGACAAAGAGAAGAATGCATGTAAAAGACCTACATGATGTGTCCAGCCATGCTAGAAAAAGCAGGATCTGTGTCCAGCCTCAAGGACTCCATTCTGAGATGGTCTTTCTATAGTACAACTCCTCCCAAAACAGAAATCCCGTTCCCTCTGCCTCCAAAACACTGGCACTGCCTAGGGAGCTTTGAAGATGCCCCCTGGATGTCCGGTCTGTGCATCAGACCCATAAATCTCAGAGCAGGTCATAACCTTATGCACCCTGAGGCCTCCCCTCCTTTCTTACCACCGTGCAACCAGGCACTCTACCTAGTAGCGTCTTCTGAACGTTAGCAGGTCTCCGAATGCCTTGCAGATTCTTAGAACTCCCAGGGCTGGCCCTTACAGCCTGACTTTCAGGCATGAGAATTCACACTTCCGGCCAGGGACTCTAATGCTGCTGGACCCAGGGTTCCAAACCTGAAAGCTAATGCTGTCCCCGTGTCCTTTGACCCTTCCAACTCTCCCACCAAAAGCTCTTGGAAGGATGTGGCCCAGGTTCCCACAGCTGCCCCCTAGGAGAGAAAAGACTCAAACTGAACACGGTCGGTCCCTTTGTTCCTTGGGAACCTGAGTCAGCTCTGGAGTCACCTAACTGTACAGAAAGAATCGAGCACACATGAACATGAACACACACACACACAGAAGTATCCTGTGACTGGTAAGCCGGGCCCTCACTGGGAAGGCTCCAGTAGTAAGAGCCTGCCGCTGATGGAGGCACTCAGTCAATGTTTGCCCAGAGGACGTATCTTCAGAGTCCTTCATGGGAAAGGCTGGCCTCAGTGGGACCCCCAGGCCTGTAATTGCTTCCGATGGGGAAAGTTTGCTGGCCACATCAGCTCCAAGTTCCTGTAATGGAAAGGAAGATTTATCAGGCCCTGGGGACTTGTCTGTGACCCTGCCCATTCCCTCATAAAAGAAGGTAACATTCATTTGTGGCTTGAAATAGGCCATGGAAGGCCAAATCCAACCCAAAAGGAGGCTCCCAGAAGCCCGTGTGTTTTACATGCTTCTGGCATGTAGATTTTGGCAGAAGAGTTTTCAGTAATTGAAACTGCACTGTGTTTCCTCCCTCGAGACTAATTAATATCATGTGTGTACGAAAGCCAGCGCCCCACACACACACACACACACACACACTGAGGCCACACCTGGAGCTAGGACTATCAGGCCACCAAAGTCCCTGCCTCATAGAGGCTGGTAGCCGCCAAGAAAAACAGTTCTGGGTGCTGGCCCTTTGGCCTAATGAAGACTTGTTGCACCCACTTAGAGAAAATGCTTACACTGGCAGGGGCTGGGATGGCCCGAGTTAAGTTCCATTAGCCCAGAGTCTTCCTCTGCCAAGGCAGCAGTTTCAGCTCAACCTTGAACAAATGAGACAGTGCATGTGACTGAGAGGAAAGTGCTTTATAAATGGAGAGCCCGTGTTGGGGGGTGGACATTACAGCGGCGTTTCTTGTCATTATTGGTTTGGCCTTTATGAGGAAGGTGCTGGAGGAATCAATTGATTTTAATAAAGCCAATAGCCCAGCGTTGGCTGACGTTATGAGCTCCACTCCCCAAGGTAGGAGGGGAAGGGGGACAGTGCAGTATTATTTCCCAAGGCCTAGACAATGTCACTGCCTCTCTACCAGGCGGCTGGACACAGAAACCCCAAGTCAGTATAAGGGAGACTCAGACATGGGAGATGTGTTATGTCTAACATGTTCACATGAGGAGGGCATGGTGAGGTGTGGCTGCAGCCCCAGCACTTGGAAGACTAGGCAGGAGGATTGCCATGAGTTCCAGGCCAGCCTGAGAATACCAGATGAGACCCTTTATCCAGATGATGATGATGGTGATGGTGATGATGATGGTGATGGTGGTGATGGTGGTGGTGATGGTGGTGATGGTGGTGGTGATGGTGGTGGTGATGGTGGTGATGGTGGTGGTGGTGGTGATGATGGTGATGGTGATGATGGTGGTGGTGGTGGTGATGGTGATGATGGTGGTGGTGGTGGTGATGGTGGTGATGGTGATGGTGATGATGATATGGTGTCTATGCACCAGGCACAATTGCTAGGCACAGAAATACAGTGAATGAGGGACATCTGTACTCTCAGATGACTGTAAAGGACACTTCAGTTATAGACAAGCTCCTCCCTGAAGCAAAACTTAATGGGAAGAAGACCAAATTTCCTAGCCCAGTGACCCAAAGAGGGGCCAGCTTTCACTGGTAAAGAAGAGAGCACATCCAGGCTGAGGGAGCTGGAAGACATGGCCAGGTTCCGGTAGAAGCAAGAAAGAGGACAGTGTACATAAATGACAGGCACCAGGGTGAATGTGATGACACCCACTTGTAATCCCAGCACTCAGGAAGTGGAGGTATGGGGAGTGGGAGTGAGGGGCTAGCCTGGGATACACAGCAAGTTGTTGCATAGTGAGATCTGCCTTAAAGCAAGCAAGAAAACCAAATTCTACTAGGGAGCTGCTTCACTGAAACATGCAAACAGGGTGATTCCAACAGTCTGTCCAGCTGGCAGTGGGGGAAACAACTATCTGCTAGTTTAAGAGTATTAAACATTTCCCCAAAATCAGTATTTTATCATACATGTGCAACACACACACACACATTTGAATATACCATGGCACGTTTGAAAAAAGTTTCCTAAATTATATTATGGTAATGGTTGTACCACAGTGTGATCCCAATGCGGATATGACCAGTCTGCAGATTTTGCCAACCCCGTTGCCAAGGCTCCAGGCAGGGAAAGCCAGTCATGTGGAAGGCAGTTGAAAATGGAGATCCTGGGGCTGGGGATTTAGCTCAGGGGTAGAGCGCTTACCTAGGAAGCGCAAGGCCCTGGGTTCAGTCCCCAGCTCCGAAAAAAAGAACCAAAAAAAAAAAAAAAGAAAATGGAGATCCTGGGGCAAACTGTTTATGCGCCTCATGCAAAAGAGCCCTTGGTTGTCAAGTGAGGCATATACTAAATCTAGATACATCCATGGTATGCAGCCATTCTGGGAACACCCATTTGCAAAGCTCTGTAGTTTGGAACACTCTTCAGACACTGGAAGTCACGTGACAAGGGACACAGCCTTGCTTGAACCACTCACAGCACCACCAGTGACTTTCAAAACCCTGGACCCCTTATGGCTTCCTCTGGAGTCTTGTAAGCTTGTTAAGGAACTTGGCTCCCAGTGTGGCCTTCTGGGACTTCTAAGTTGTGTCACCTGCACAGCCTGACTGGATGAGAGGTAGGCCAGCACCCATTGGTTAGCATCATCAGGTGACTCACCTGTCATGAGGAGACAAGCTCAGGTGGTTTCATTTGGCCCTGCAGTTAGACGTGGAGGCAGGACCTGGAACCACAGGGTCATGATTTTGGGGTGTCAGTAGGGAAACCTGTCCAAATGTTCCCCATCCGGTAGTGTTGTTCCGGCAAGGCTGGGAGTGGGGCGGCTTCCGGAGGAACTGTGTCCCACTGAGGTCTTACTCATTGTGTCTTATTCCTTCCAGCTGGTCATGCAGTATCTCTACTACGGTGGCCCAGAGTCACTTCTCATTAAAAACAATGAGATCATGGAGGTAAGGAGACCACTGTGGTTTTAGCTACCCCAGCCTCCCTTCTCTCTGGCTTCAGATTGGTGGCCTGATCCTCCCTGACTCTGCAGTCCTCCCAAACAAGGCTTCTCCAGGAAGGCCTCTGCTTGGGGACTGGATGCACCAGGGGTCCTGGGTGGAAACCAGCCTTAACTGGCTTGTGAGGGGCAAGTTCGAGAGGAGAGTTGGGGGCCCACTTGCACTGACACGCTTGGACCACTACAGCACCTCCGGGAAGTATCTTAGAGATCGTCCTCCCCCTTGTGGTTGCTAAGAGAATTGCATCCATGAGAAGCATGGCTCTTATCCCTGTTTTGCTCACTGGGACATAAAAGCTAAGAGCTGGGAGCTCACCCGTCTGCTGTCCTTCCTCCACTGCCTCCACCACTACCCTTCCCCATCCCGGATTCTGCTCCCTCTGCACCTGACTCCCCATTGTTATCCCCCATCCAAATGGAGGATGAATCCATTTTCCTAAATCAAAGGCACTAGCTAGGCACGGTGGCACATACCTGAATCCCAGGACTCTCGGGGCAGAGGCAAGTGGATCTCTATGAGTTGAAGGCCAGCCTTGTCTACATAGGGAGTTCCTGGACAACTGGAGCTACATAATCAGATCCTTTCGAAAAAAAATAATTAGGTCATTAAATATTTTTTTTTAAAAGCTGGGAGTTTAGTGCCAGAGCGCTTCAGCCCAAACTCTGGGTTAGATCAGGGCTCTGCCATGTCTAATCTGTGGGGCCTTGGGTGGTTTTATTGGACCTAACCGGCTTCTGTTTTCTCTTCTGGAAATGGTCATGCTCTGGGTCTAAGAGGATTTTACAAACATCTGTTCTAGAAGATTCTTAGCCACCTTTGGCCAAGGAGAGAGCTGTAGGTCTCTGCAGTCCTATCTCCTTCCTCTGCTTACCTTCCCCCACCCCACCCCAAGAGACTCGTCTCTCTGGCCCCCTCTTCTCATCTCGTCTTCCTCAAGGCCAGGTGGCCTTTATAAACATTTTACATTTTTTTTTCTTTTTTTTTTTTTTTTTTTTTTCGGTTGGGGACCCGAACCCAGGGCCTTGCGCTCGCTAGGCAAGCGCTCTACCACTGAGCTAAATCCCCAACCCCTACATTTTTCTTTCTACATTTACTATGTTTACTGGTTTGTTTAAGAGACAGGCAAGGGAGGGGCCACACAGCCAGCTCAGAACCTAAATTCTGTGGAGCTGGAATGAGCTGCCTTCCTGGGGCAGGGACATGCTTGCCTGCACAGCCTCCCTCAGAGCCGATTCACCGAGAGGTTTTCTATAGGTAAATGAACTCACATTTAAGTCACAGCCAGCCACGATGGCTCGTGTTATAATGGCAGAACCTGGGAGGGATCTGACGCCCACCGGGACTAGATGGCAAGTTTCAGGCCAGCCAGGGCTACACAGTGAGGCTGTGTCTCAAAATAAAGGAAAAAAAACACAAGAAAGCTCATGATAAACCCAATTTGCTCCCTCACACACTTGGGGAACTGTAGCTCCCCTCTCCAGAGCCTGTCACTTACAATACACTTCTGGGAGCCTCCCATGGCCCAGAGCTGACCTTGGTTAGGCTGGCTGTGACAGTGGCCCAGTGGCATGAAGAATCTGACCTTGTCAAGGGAGACAGGACCGAAATAGCTTCTAGATAGGAAGTACCGTAAGGGAGAAGATGGGGGCGGGGGTAGAGGGACGGTCCCTGAGGTGGGGTGGCAAAGAAAGCCCCTCTGAGGCGTCACATCAGAGTGGAGACCCAGAGAACACAGGCAAGGGAGGAGCCACAGTGATAGCCACCTGGCTAATAGGTATCCTATCCCCTCCTCCTTGCTAGATGTGATTTGGGGCACTTGGGGTTCACCCGCTATAACAGGTGTGTCCGTGATTCACTTCACCATAGTCTCTGTCCCACAATAAACTTGCGTAACTAGAGCCTGTCCCCCGGTCTCACTTTACGTCTGCAGTATACTCCAGCCGTCTCTACTTCCTGACCCTCAGCCGGGGGCCCTGCAGACTGAGGCTATATTCGTTGATATTCGTTGATTTTCTAGTGCCGTGGCAAAACACTCCTGAGGCAGCTTGAAGAGAAGGTTTATTTGGGCTTGTGGTTCCGGGGGGATGAGAATTCGTGTTCATCAACATGGAGACAGCAAGGTGGCAGCCATGTTGGCTGGAGCAGCCGCTGAGAACTTGAACCACAAACAGGAAGTAGAGAGAGCCGTCCAGGAGTAGGGAAAGGCCTTCAGCCCTCAAAGCCTGCTTCCGGTGGTGTACATCCCCCAACAAAACCTCACCTCCTACTAAACGGTCCCCTAGACAGTGTTATCAGCTGGGGACTCTGTATTCAAATGCCCCGGGCTACCAGGGACAGTTCTCTCTCACACCATCACAGTGGCTGACTCCTATAGTCTTGCTGGTCCTTCCTCTTCCCCTTCTCTGCCTCTAACAGGCTCTTTTTACGGATTCTAGCTTCTGTCTGCCGCTAAGTTTTTCCAGCTGGAGGCTCTGCAGCGACACTGTGAGATTATCTGTGCAAAAAGCGTCAATACTGACAACTGTGTGGATATCTACAGCCATGCCAAGGTGAGTCTCCCCTTGACACCAGAGCTGAGCCCGTGCTCCAAGACTGCCCTGTGCTATGTTGCTTGGGATCAAACTCTGGGCCTTGGCACACGTCAGCCAGTTGCTTCTGCCGTTCAGTTACATGCCCAGCCCCGTAGGGTTTTCTTTCCTGCTTCAGATCTGCCATCATCTCCTTGTCCTTCTTTCTTCCTCAAACGCTGGAAGGTAAGCCAGACAATGGTGGTCTCTGAGAGTGTCATTCAATCGGCACTGACGAGAATCACATCACTAGACTCTGATGGCCTGGACTGGGCTCTCAACTCTGCTCCCAATCAGGTTCTAGCTAATGTCTCTGCTATCAAGCGATCTTGAATAGAAGATTTTAGAATGGTGGGCCTCAAAACGGGGTCTCCAACCCGGCAGCAGGAGCAAGGAATTTATTAGGAAATCACACCCCAGATCTCCGGAGGTGGGGGGGTTGTTCCTAGGAAGTCACATCTAGCAAGTCAAAAACTTGGGGGGGGGACAGGGGGAGGGGGATGTGTCCTGATTCCAACGCAAGTTCAAGTGAGTGTTAATTATTTTTCTGTTGCTGATAAAAAACACCACAACCAAGGCAACTTATAGTAGGAAGGGCTAGTTTGGGCTTAGAGTCCCCGCCGGATAAGAGCCTGTCATAGTGGGGAGGCATAGCAGCAAGAGGCAGGCATGATGGTAGGAGCAGGAAGCTGAGAGCTCACGTCTTCAAACCTTGAGCGTGAAACAAAGAAAATGGATTTGAAGAGGTGTGAGTCTTTTAATCTCAAAGCCCACCCCCGATGTCCTACCTTCTCCAGCAATGCTATACCATCCAAACCTTTCCAAACAGCACCACCAACTGGGAACCAAGTGTTCAAACGCTCCAAACTATGGGGAACACCTCTCATGCAAACTACCACTTCCCTTCGTGTCTCTGGACATGTGCACACGCATGCACGTGCACACGCACACGCACAAGCACATTCACATTCTCATGACACTCAGGCTAGTGTGGACCACACCCAAACCTGGTTCCTAAGGAGCTAAGCTTTTTTTTTTCCTTTTTGAGAATCACTATGTAGCTGGCTTTGAACTCTCCACCCTTCTGCTTTGTCCCTAAAGACTGAAATTTTTACCTCACCCTAGCTTAGCAGTATTTGTCTTCATCTTAAATGGGTGGTTTTGCATAACATCGCCACCCGGAGAGGTCTGTGCTCAGGAAGAGAACCACTGTCTTCCTCCTCCCCTCTCTTAACCATGGTCATTTGAATCGCCCCCAGAAAGCTGAGCTCCATGGGCGGCTCTTCCATGGCTTTTCACCTTGGCTGAGTCCTGTGCATGTCCTAAGAGTCCTTAGCACGTATCAGCAACAGCACATGCCCTGGTAGAATATGAAAACTGATACCACATGAGTGCTGGCAGGGAATGCAGGCCAAGGACACCTGTGACAGTACACCCTTGTGGCCAGGGCCTCTGCTTTGACAGACATCAGCTCCCACTTCCCAGATGCCATCCTGGAGCGGCTCCAGTATCAACATCTGCATTTGTGGTATTTGCATGAGGGAAAGGGCAAGACCAGCTGCCTCCTGCCCTGTGTGTACACTACCTCCCTCAGCCATGGACAGTGCAGCCTCAGCAGATGCTCCCCGGCCACTGGGAATCCAGTATTGACAGATCGTGCTGCAGATTGACCGTAGCGCAAGAACAAGCAGAGAAGCACTGGTTGCTTGGAGACATAGGAAGTGCAGACACTTAGATGTAGCAGCCGAGTTCCAAACATTCCCAAGGACCTCCACAGCCTCACCTCTGTGCTTCAGGGAAGCACTTGGGACGGCTCTGGCATTTAGACAGATAAGAAACCTGGCCCGTTCATGCGTGGGTTAGCGTCTCTCCTTCCCAGGTGTCTTAGCTGTTCACTGTTGAGCCTCTGACGGCCCTTTCAGGGTGTCTTGAAAAAGAGGGCAGTCTGGTTCATCAAATATAGTAAAGCTCGATCACAGTACCAGTATTGTGGTGGAAAGAAAGGTGTCCGGGAACCCCAGGAGAGTCCTTTCCTAGGGTCCATTGACCTACCTTTTCATTACTAGGCTGTACTCATCAGAAGGTAATAAAGAAATTCCGTAAGACATGCTAGGCCTAATGACACACTCCTGTAATTCCAACACTCGGGAGGCAGAGGCAGGAGGATCGGAAGGTCGCGACAATCCTCAGCTACATAGAAAGTTTGAATCCAGCCAAGTATGTGAGACACCCCACCCCCCCATCTTAGAAAAGAAATTAGTGAGACACGATCTCTGTGTTTGAGAAACGTAACAGGACAAGGAGAAGCAAACGTGTTCTGTAAAGGGGCAGATAATTGTTCGCAACTTTATTGCAGGCTTAGGGGGAGAGATTGATCATTTTAATGTTTTATTTTGGTTTTGCCTACCTGATTCTACCTCTAGTGCATAAGCAACCATACATGAGTAGAAAACAGACAGGCAGCGTGGCTGTATTCTGATAAAACTTTATTTATAAAACAAATTGTGAGCTAAATTTAGCAGCAGCAGGGATAGGGGGGAGAGCTGTAGTCTATAAACCTCTGCCTAGGAGATGAGAGACAAGAGTCTCAGACCTGTGTGGGTCTGTAACATTAGCTCACCATTCAGCTAATGTTAGCAGATACGACGAATAGAAGTATATAAGTTGCATTACTTTTCATTTATACGAACTTGTGGGGTGTGACACTCACCCCCAAAGCAAGCTCCAAGGGCCACTCTGAGCCTCAGTTTCCCTATCTGTAGAATGAGGTATTGCAGTAAATATTATTTGGGGGTCTCTACCACACACTAGATTATTCAGTCCCCAAATAAAAGACACAAGACATTTATATTTATTATAAGCCTTAAAACACTACCGCTGGGCAGATATCACCCCTCTATGCTAATTTGTCTACTTCCCTGTTGGTAACCTCGAGATATCACTTGCCATGTTCCTACTCCAACTGGCTGGCCCTCACGGTCGTGCGCTCACAATCCACCTACCCCATGATGCCTTCCTCCCTCCTCCTTTCCCTCTCCTCGTGGTCTCTCCTCAGAGCCCAAGCCCCGGAACCAAAGCCCCGCCTGCCTCTCTCCTGCTTAACTACAGGCTGTAGACATCTTCATTAACCAATAGTTTTAAACTAAGGAGCAAGGTTTCCACAACAAAAGCTAAGTTCAGACCTTGGGATACAGAATTTAGTGTTGTTATACACAGCAACGGACCAAACCTCAGCAATGAGGCCCTGTGCTCTGAGACCCAAGAGCAGGACTCACATTGAAGGGGTGAACTTAGTGCTAGCGTCTCTCCCAGCCAAAGAATTCTGTGCCTGTAGGTGAAGGTATTCGACAGGACACCGATTCTCTGGCTGGTTCTTCAACCGCTCGGTTTCCACAGAGTTCCTATTTATAGCCATGTCCTAAACAGCGGTCCCAGACTACCTCGCCCATTCTAAAACTCAAAAAAGTAATTAGATTTGGACAAGGCAAGAGGTAAAAGAAGGGACTTCAGCCCTTTGAGTGGGAGCCACAAACCACAGCCTGGGGATAGGATGGGACTGATGAAGCACCAGGCCACTGCAGCTTAGTGAATGATCACCGTCTTTATCTCAGTAACCACCTGCTTCCTTTCCCCTCCCCACAGTTCCTTGGGGTGACGGAGCTCTCAGCCTACTGTGAAGGCTACTTCCTTAAAAATATGATGGTCCTCATTGAAAACGAAGCATTCAAGCAGCTCCTGTATGACAAAAATGGCGAAGGGACCGGCCAGGATGTGCTTCAGGACTTACAGAGGACGTTGGCCATTAGGATTCAGTCCATCCACCTGTCGTCTTCCAAGGGTTCTGTGGTATGAAACCGCCCCATGTGGCAACGCTTCCCAGGAGCAAGGTTTCTGGTTCCCTCCCGCATTGGCACCACAAAAACATACAAATTGTTCCTGGTGTCTGTCTGTACTGGGCCAAGGAGCTGCCTCCACTGCCTCAGCTACTCTCAGGTCAGTGAACTTGGCTTCCGTGTGCCCCTGAGTGAAGAACCTTCCACGAGTCTGCAGGTGAGATTGTAGCAGAGGCCAGAACCCGCAGGCCAACTCAGCAGCCAAGCCACCTCCAGTGCCCAGGAGCCATGGACACCTGCTGCCGAGGACCATGATCGAACAGATGGACCAAGGCTTAAAGATCCCTCTGCTTCCTGGTTGACTGATGAAAAACTGAAAGTATGACCTTGAAAAGCATCATGTCACACACGAATGACCTTGGAGGCTGTACTTGTTCATGCATCAGCCGTGGTGGCTAGTTGTTGATGCTGTTGCCCGGCATGAGGAAATCACATGGCCAGTTTTTAGGGGTGGGAACTTTTTAAAAATGTTCATGTATAGCAAACACAGAGCGGTCTCGTAGTTTCGAATATATTTCTAAAAGCTTAACAGTTCATTTTCAACCGAATTGTGTTTAGGGAATCTGTGTTTGGGGTTCTTTTCATTTTGTAGACAGTGAGTTGCAGGTCCATGCCGTGTAAACTTGCATCCGACAAATTCCTGCTGATACTATACAAGGTCACATATTCCTGCCTTAGTGATTTGATCATGGTTCCACAAAAGAGGTGCACTGCCAGTTATCTCTGATTATCTCGAATCCAGTAGTTGACAATAACCTGCATGCTGATCGTGGTTGTGGGGTGGGACTAGGGCACCCCCACATAACAGAACATGCATTTGCATGGACCAAACCTGTACAACATCATGTCTGTGCTTGGGTTTCTTTTGCCAAAGTAAGATATGTTCTCTCGCTTCTGCTAAAAGCCCATTTGGTGAAACAAACATATCTGTTTCTTTTCCTGATCATGAATGGCTCTGGGGATAGTTTTTCAGAAACATGTTCATTTCTGATACCGAAGGGGGGGGTGGGGGAGCACGTCAGAGAATCTACTATTAATCTCAGAGCTTTATCTGTATTCTCAGAAGATGTTCATAGTTTGTTACTAGCCAAAGAGTATGACTATGTTAGATTATTTTTAAAGAGGAAAAGTGTAAGATAGGTCTGACACTTTCTGGATCCTGAGAGTGTGCAGGCTACAATTATCTATGATGAAAGTTTATATTGACAGGGTTATGTTTACTCTGCCATATAATATATATACATATATGTATATATATGCAAAACATTGGTAAAGTGCCACAATACTCCAAATAATTCTTGAGTTGCGGCCTTTTTTTTTTCCTCCTTTTTTATTTTTAATCCTAGATACATTAAGGTAAAAGCTAGGAGAATGGCTTTTGTCTTTTGGGATGGCCAAGTTTTGTTGATAAACCCATTTCCTAGCATGATTTTTGGGAAGTTGCGCCAAACCCTAGAGTCTAAAGGAACTTGTATCCTTCGCCTGTTGTCCTACTTCCTCAACACCTGTCAAGGACCCTTGTCAAGTCTTGTTTCACGGGTGTGGTGTGCAAGGTACCCAGCTCGAGTCTGTCTGGGGCATCAACTCCTTTGTGATGCAAGTCCCTGGGGCCTCTCTCCTCCATGTAGTCATCCATGAGCCGACCCAGCCCTACCATCAAGTGAGGATGTGAACAGCTGCTTGAGGTGACAACCAAGTCACAGACACACAAGGGTGACCCACTGTTGCTTGCCTTCAGGGATACTGCTCTCTAACCTAGCTGGTTCTCTGTGGATGTCTCACCGTCTCTGGACCTCCAGGTGTTGATCTGTACATTGGTAACTCCCGCCTAGACTTCTGTTCAGTTTGGTGTGCTTTCTCTGCCATTAAAAAAAAATTATTTCCCACGGCTTGCAGCCTCTTTATGGTACACGGGTGCCTCCTCCCTTGACTCATGCCTGGGGTCTTCCCTCAGCTAAGAGACTGGAACACAACTCTGCAGCAAATGTGGAGGACAGGAATGGTACCACAGAGAGGACAGAGAGGATGGGATACATGCTGTGGGAGAGGAAGGGTCTGTACACACCTCTGAGTGGTTCTCCAGGTTTTCTCTCCACAGGTATGTCCACCTTAGCCAAGAGTGTAGACCTCTTGTCTACAGTCGAGACCTTGCCTGTGGGTCTGTTCTCAGTTCAAATTCTGCCTGTTCTAAGTGTACTGTGGTGACATTTTGGGGAATAAAGGATAAGAAAATAACAAGTCTCGGGCTGTCAAGATAGCTCGGTGGCTAGCCCACGGTGGTGCTACATGCCTTTAATTCCAGCATTTGGGAAACAGAGGCAGGTGGATCTCTGAATTTGAGGCCAAATCTGCCTGGTTCTAGGACAGCTGAAACTACGTCACACAGAGACCTATCTTTTTTTTAAAATGGCTCAGTGGTTGAATGTACCTACTGTGCAAGGCTAGAGACCTAAGTTTGATATCTGGAGCTGGTGTAAAGGTAGAAGGAGAGGTCTGGAGAGATGGCTCAGCGGTTAAGAGCACTGACTGCTCTTCCAAAGGTCCTGAGTTCAAATCCCAGCAACCACATGGTGGCTCACAACCATCCATAATGGGATCCGATGTCCCCTTCAGGTGTGTCTGAAGACAGCAACAATGTACTTACATACATGGAATAAATAAAATAAATCTTTTTAAAAAAAAAAGGTAGAAGGAGAGAACAGACTCCACAAAGTTGTTCTATGACCTCCACACAAGTGTGGTGGCACTGCATCTCACAATGTGCATGCAGGCATGCACACAATAAAACTTAGTTTTTAAAGGCAAGTCTCTGAGTGTGGTGCATGCCTATAGTCCCAGCACACAGGAGGCAGAGGCAGGAAGATGTTAATACAAGTTCAAAGCCAGCCTGATCTGTGTAGTACATTCTACAACAGTCGGGGATACATCATGAAATATCGTTAAGATTGCTATTACTTTAATGAAACACCAGGACCGAAACAACTTGGGGAGGAAAGGGCTCATTTGGCTTACACTTCTTCACTGAAAGAAGTCAGGGCAGGAACTGAAGCAGGTCAGGGACCTGGAGGCAGGAGCTGACGCAGAGGCCACGGAAGGGTGCTGCTTACTGGTTTGCTCCTCAGGGTTTGCTCAGCCTGCTTTCTGAATGGCTGAGCTATCTCTACAGCCCCTCAGTCTGCTTTCTTATCAAACCCAAGACCACTAACCCAGGAACGGCATCACCCACAATGCCCTGGGCCCTCCCCTGTCAGTCAATAATTAAGAAATCACCCTTCAGGCTTGCATACAGCTTGATCTTTTAGAGGTATTTTCTTAATTAGGGTTCCCTCCTCTCAGATGACTTTAGATTGTGTCAGGTGGACATGAAACTAACCAGGACAGATGCTGTCTTGAAAAATAGAAGCAAGAAGAAAAGGGGGTTAGGAATGTGCCCCCTTCCCAAGACCAGCATGAGCTGATGCCACTTGACAGGGAGTGAGGAAGACACACAATTCTCTCCTTGGGTGCCATCATCCCTGAAGTCAAACCAAGTACCCAGTCGGTGGGTTCTGATGCTGAGCTTGGTCCAGGCCAGGTCCCCATGGATCTGGTGTCCCTTGGTGATCTTAAGAGATGCACCATAGACAGTCTTTTCTCGTGGCCGTGACAAACCACCTGACAGGAAGGACTTTAATGGAGGAAAGTCTTATCCTGGTTCAAAGTTTGAAGGGATCGTTCGTCATGGAGGGGAAGACATGGCAAGAGGAGGCCAGCTGGTCACACTGCATCTACAGTCTGGAAGCAGATAGCCAACAGGACGTGGGACCAGGCTGTAAAAACTTCAAGGCTCACCCCAAGTCACCCGCTTCACCCACATCTTACACGATCGACCTCCCTAAACAATACAAGCAGTTGGAGACCAACGGTTCAAACATGAGCATGTGAAGGACATCTCACCCAAACCACAACACCCTCCATAGCAGGAAGAGGCCAGGCTGCTTCCACAGGTCTGGGAAACTGCTGGTCTCATCTCCCATGGCAGTGACTCACTCTGCTCAGTAGTCTCGGTAGGGGAGAGAGAACACAGTCGAGAGAGTCGGACAAGAATACAAGGTCCGTCATTTCTGACATGCTTCTCTTTCCGCAAAGCCTCAGGAGAGTGAACTCAAGTCATTCCTTTTATCAAAGTAAAGCAAGTTTTGTAACAATCGCCATTTTTTGGTGTAACCGGTGGCTCTGCCACTAGTCGAGGCCCATACAGGGCCCTCAGCCTCTGAGGGACGGGAGAGGTGAGGCAATCCCACCCCTCCTTCGGCAAAATTAAAACGAAGGCCCCAATTTCGGCTTCTGGGCCCACTCCCAAGGTAACTGAGCTAAGACATGCGATCCCTGAACATCACTCGTCCTCCTTGAAGAAGAAGCCAACCCCTTTATAGAAACCAGGTGCGGGAACCCTCCACCGGCTAAAATGGGAAACGCACAAGGCAGAGTTGGATGGAGGGCCCTGGAATCCCATGATGCAGTTCGCTCCTCATTCTGAGCCTTTGTGGGTGTCACAGAGTTTTCATATAAAGCCCAGGAAAAAAACCGTCACACCAGCTATGGTGGGGAGTCCCGTGAAGGAAGACCTTATACTGCATACAAGACTCAGGATTTCTATTGCTGCGACAAGACACCATGACCAAAAAGCAAGTTCAGAAGGAAAGGGTTTAGCAGTTCACACTTCCACATTGCTGTATGTCACTAAAGGAAGTCAGGACAGGAACCTGAAAGCAGGAGCTGATGCAGAGGCCATGGGGGGATGTTTCTTACTGGCTTGCTTCCCCTGGCTTGCTCAGCTTGCTTTCTTATAGAACCCAGGACCACCAGCCCAGGAATGGCACCACCTACCATGAGCTGGGATCTCCCCCACTGATCACTAATTGATAAAATGCCTTAAATTGTGTTGCTGTAAAATTATAAAAAAATAAAAGGCTGTCTTTTATCCCCCACTAGATCCAGCACCGCAGTGTCCCAAGATATCTGGTAGATAGCTTCTTCTCAGTCAGCAAAGCCTCCCTCCTGGTTTGCTCTATCCCATATCACACTGCTAAAGGCTTCTCTCTGAGCCTGGCTGCAATCTCTCTACCCATTTAGTTCCCAAGGCAGGTTGTTACTATGCCAGAAACACACATCCCAATTCCATGGTGGCCCAGTGTCTCTGGCCGCCATGCACTCTCTTAAACTTAAATCGATACATGAAAGAACACACAACACAATAACCTCTGATCCAATTGACAAGATATAATTGCCCACCTAGACACACAAAGCCCTGTACACATCCATCCCTTAAGAACATTCATAACGGGGTTGGGGATTTAGCTCAGTGGTAGAGCGCTTGCCTAGTAAGCGCAAGGCCCTGGGTTCGGTTCTCAGCTCAGAAAAAGAACATTCATAACAACCTGTAAATACAGAGTGGAATCTTGGCATCAGCCTCCATGTTCTCTCCGTGGCTTCCCTTCAGTCTCCTCCGTTCCAGTCTCCTCGTCTTCTTTCAAACTTTTCTCCCGCCCATCCTTCCTTCTCGTCCAATGACAGGCCTCGTTCTATCTTGTACCTGCCTACACCTGTGTGATGACATCATCCCACAAACCTGGATATCATGGAGGCATTTCCTCAACTGGAGCTCCTTCCTCTCTGATGACTCTAGCGTGTCAAGTTCACATAAAATCAGTCGGTACAAGGACTTACCTCGGTATGTGTGAACAAAGGGGCCTAACAACCGAGGGTCTGTTTTCAGAATCCAGCACTCGCCTCTCTCTGACCATCTCCAGTCACAGATAAAGGTTGCAGGAATGCCGCCTCCCACCACATCTCATGCCCTTTCTGACCAGTACCCCATCCATCAAAGACCCTCCAAGGCAGACAGTCCTTTTCCTCGATTCCTCTCAGGAGAACATGCCCCTGCTCCATCCTGGTTCTGCCCCTAATTCTGAAACTCTGAAGAAACTATCAACGTGTCTAGTTTACATTTTCCTCTTTGAAAAATTTAGGCTTAAAGGGACGGAGCTCAGTTGACAGAATGCTTGTCTAACGTGCAAAAAGCCCTGAGTTCGGTTCCTAACTACCCTATAAACCAGGTGCAATGGCACACATGTTTTCTTCCTTATAGTTTCTATCGCCATGAAGAGACACCATGACCATAGCAATTCTTAAAAGGATTGGCTCACAGGCTTACAGGGCTGGCTTACAGTTCAGAGGTTTAGTCCATTATCATCAGGGTGGGAAGCATGGTGGCACGCAGGCAGACAGAGTACTGGAGAAGGAGCCAAGAGTTCTATATCTGGATCCACAGGCAGCAGGAAGAGACAGAGAGCCACTGGACCTCGCTTGAACTTCTGAAACCTCAAAGCCCACCTCCAGTGACACACTTCCTCTAACAAGGCCACACCTCCTAATAGTACCACTCCATATGGACCTGTGGGGACCATATTCATTCAAACCAATCAATAATCAGTAGCACTTGGGAATGTGGAAGTAGAAGGATCAGAAATTCAGTGTCATGCTTGGCTACTAGGAAGTAAGGCCAACCTGGACTGCATGAGACATGGTCTTGAGAAGAAGAAAGAAAGGTAAAAGAGAGAAAGTGGAAAAGAGAGAGAAAATATAGGTTTCACTGTAATTAGCTGCCAGGGTTAGGATGAAGGTGTATGCCCTTCGGGTCCCCCACTGCTAACAGCAGGACGATGGCACTCCTAAGCCTCTAAAACCAAGCAGAGTGAAGAAGGAGTTGACAGTGTGAACAAGAAAAAGAACATTTAATACTGTTGCACCTTATTTCTGGAACTTCCTACAAAACCAATTCCCATGATGCCTTGCAGTTTTCCAAGATTTACTGTTCATTTTAACAGATGTTGGGAACCTCCCCCAAAACTGAGTGTCTCATTTATAACTCTTCTTCCAAGCACGTGGCTTCATAATCAGTCGTCAATAACTGATTAGGCTAACACAAGCAAGTTCGTTTCCTCCCCTGTAAATATGTGTATTTTCTGAAAATGTTTCAGGGATTCGTTCTTCCAAGTTTAGTCAAGAAGGTAAAGATTATATTTGTGACTCCCACTGTGGTTACCTAAAATCCCAGGCTCTACGAAAGACTTTAAAAAGCCTTAACCCACCAGAGTCATCCGTCAGGCAAGCATTGGAAACAATGGCTCTGTGGACAAGGAAAAGGTAGTCACAGCTCAAAGGAACCCAGATAAATATCAACTCCAGAAAAAAATTTGGACCATGGATTCAGTGCCAATCCCATATGTCCTTCGATGTCTTTTGTATGGACATTCAGCCCCTACCCCTCCACTGAGAAATGGCCCACATATAACTGTACATCAGTAAACAATTCCTCCAACAAAATAAGCCAATTAAAGCATAAATGAAGTATAAAGGCAAGTTCACTGACCTCAGAGGAGGGGGGTCAGTGAAGTCACCATGCGGACAGGGAGATGAGAGATCAGAGAAAGAGAGACCCTGCATACACAGGGTGGGGTGGGGGGAGCAAGGAGAGAGGAGGAGGAGGAGGAGGAGGTGGAGGAGGAGGAAGGGGAGGAGGAGAGGAAGAGGGGAAGGAGGGGGAGGAGGAGGAAGAGAGAAAGAGAGAGAGAGAGAGAGAGAGAGAGAGAGAGAGAGAGAGAGAGAGAGAAGAGAGAGAGAAAACCAGCCAAAATCCAAATGTCCAGATTATATAGGGAAGAGCCTTTGGGGGAGAGGAAACCCAGCCCCTGGGCTGAAAAGTCCAGGTTAGAAGGAGGGGTGTGCCAGCCATGCACTGTAACAGGTAGGGACTGAAGGATGCTGGACGAATCTGGAGGTCAGATCTGTTTCGGTATCACCTCAGCCAATCGTCCCGGGCCTGAAACCCAGCTGTCATCTCTAGCTCTCCCCCAACTGAGGCCCAGAGGCACGTGTCTCCGGACAGGACCTTCTCAGAAGCTGTTATGATCCCTGCTTTTTTTTTTCCTTCACCCTAATCTTTAAAAATAACCCAGTAGATTTTGAACTTCCTGCTTAGGAAGAGAAAAATAGAACTCAGCAATCAAACTGCACTTTAGTTCCCGCTCCTGACGAGGCAGCCAGATAACAAGTGCCCCACAGAAGGACATGTCTCCAAGTTTAGATCGGAATAAGAAAAGACAATCTGTCTGCGTGAATAGGCAATTAAAACAGATGCCCTGATGTTGATCATCTCCTCTGGCTGTTGCTTCTCAGACGTAACCTTCAAATGAGTTCTGAATTTTAATGTCTTAAACCTCCAGGGTGAACGGAGAACTGGAGAGAGGGGGGAGGATGGCGGGTGTCACCCTTGGTCCTGCTCCTGCCCTCAGCTGCTTGGGTGACCTTGACCAGGCCTCCTCCACATCCTGGACTTCCTTCCCCAGCTCTGGAACAAGGATGCACTGAGCTCGTAACCTGTGGGTCTAGACTAAGACATTGTACTCCCCCCACCCCCCTTAGCACAGTCATGTATTTCAAAACCTGGCAACACCATTTAGAGTGATGGGACACTCTGGGATGCATCGGTAACCTGATGTCGTCGTCAAATGGGCTCCCAGCGGAAAACCAAACACAAACTTCAGAACCGGGTCCCGGATGTTCAATTCTGAAGATTGTTCCCACCTGGTCACAGTCACGCTGTGACCATCTTCTCTTCTTCTTGCTGGCTTACCTCACGTTTTACTGACAGATTTACAAGAAGTGACAGAAAGGTCCCCGCGGCTTCCTCCAGTGATAGAAGTCAAGCAAGTCTGATCCATGAAAACCAGCCATTGGCATAGTGTGTGTCAGTTCTGTGACGTCATAGGGAGATTCACGTAAAGGCTACCACGGTCACCATGCCACCTCCGAAAATGTCCGCGTCCTGCCACTCTCTCTAATATTGGAAACATATATTCTCAGTGTCACACAGAGACTCACATAAGCAACGCAAAGTTGCTCAGCCAATCCGTGTTCTCCTGAGAAAAGGGGGCTTTGAGAGCCAAGCAGGGCTGGCAAGCACACTGGGACGAGACGCTCGCTTGGTTGGTATTCTAAAGAAGGTGACGGTTTTGTCTTTTCCCCCCGTAGTCACTCAAGACTGTAGCTTTAAGAAGAACTGGCACAGAAGAAATGAAGAAAAGCAGCCAGAAGTCAGCTGCTCCAGGCCATTAAGTCCTGGGGGATGCTTCAGGGTCTTTGCATAAAGTTTTACCGGGTGGGGGGAGATTCACAGAACATCGGCTCTTGGCAGGTTTCGCTAACTTTGATAGGAAAAAAAAACTATTTTATTCACATTAACCAGCCTCATGTACCTCCCAACCTCTAGCAAACGCCCATCTCATCAGCATTTCTATGTATCCGTTATTTCGAGAATATTACATAAAGAGTCATACAGTAAACCAACGTGTGCCTCATTATCTCTGCCTCCTCTTCCTCTTCTCTCTCCTCTTTTATTTTTTTCTTTTCTGTGGAACTCAGAATTGAACCGAGGGCCTCATACACGCGGTGGGAGAGACCCTCCCTGTGCTGTAGCTTCAGCCTTGTTTTCTTTATTAAATGCTCTCAGTTTGAGACAAGGTCTCACTAAGTAGCCCAGGCTGGCTTTGAACTTATGATCATCCTACCTCGGCCCCTTGAGTAGCTAAGGTGACAGGACTACACCACCAAGCATAGCAAACCTCCGTTCCTTTTTATTGTTAAATAATTCTCTCTCGAGTCCTCCTTGCTCATTCAATTCCCATGTGCATACTGGGGACCAAACCCAGGACCTCCCTATGCCAGGCAAGCAGACGAGCGCCATGAAGCTGCATCCTTCTAACTACACTATCAGGTCAGGAGGCATGATGGGTAAGATGGCCCAGCTCTGGGAGCTGACCCGTCCTCACTCCCAGAAAACAATTCAGTCTCCTGAGTGCTGACTTGGGCCCTTTGTCCTGGGGTATGCATCACAAGAAAGTACCAACCATTCTGGGTCGGTGATGAATCAATCCCTGGGGTCCAGGTGCCTTCGGCTCTGCTGATCTGTAAGTTCTTGGTGGTATAGGGAAGGGTTTCACAGACTCACTCAGCCCCATTGATGCTCTTTCACACTTTGAGTACCAAAGGCCTGGTATATAGAGGTCAGAGGTCACCTCCACTGCCAGGCCGACCTATGGCTTCTGTCCTGTCACCCGTCCTTTCTGGGGACTCCATATGAGTGTTGTCAGGAGCTTGCTTTCTGACACAGGCTATGAGGACGTCTTAGCCATCCATCTGAGAAAGTCCTTTAACACTGACAGGTTAAGCCTAAGGAACGGTCATCCGCTATGGCTTCTGCCTTCCCATTCCCCGTTTCTAAATCAGATTGGCTGTTTCGCAGATGCCATGCTTTCTACACAGGGCTCCCAAGTCCACCCCTGACATGAGCGCCCAACCTCTGCTGCTTTGCTTCACCATTTTCTCTCAGGATTGGAGGCGAAGGGAGGAAGCTACTGCTCTGTTTTGTCTGTGGTGGGAGACATCTTCTGTGCTCAGGGGATGCTTGGGAAGTGGGAGGGATGCTGGGGGGGCGGGGTTCAGGTGGGAAGAGGCAAAGATTCAGTCCCTTCTGCGTTCACGTCAGAGCGCCTTGAATAATGTGGAGGGGTGAAGGAAAGACCTGGTTGATCTGGTTCAAAATGGCTGCTGGGTCAGCCGGGTGTTGGGGGAACAAATGGGCAGAAAGAAGGTTCTTCCCCATTTTCGGCCATTTTTTTTTTTTTTTATTTTTGTCAAGGGCTTTAGTTTCAACACTTGGAAGACATCTCCACCAAGGATCAAGTCTGAGAACAGTGAAATACTAGCCTCTGTTAAGTACATGGGAAAAGGCACTTTTCCGGAAACTTCCTTCAGTTAGGCATGAAATCTCGGTCCCTAAAAGGTCTTCGGTTCGCTGGTGAGTTTAAAATAAACCAACTGTGGTGTGGCTGTGCTAAAGAGCTAACCGGGATACACTAACAGAGGGGCGACTTCTAAAATGAAGGAAGTGAACCAGAGTGGTCGCTACAGGACTTACCTATTCAGTTCAGGACCCACGTGAATCAAGGACTCCAACAACAAGCGACTCTGGCCAGTTTAGGGGGGAAATAAGAGGTTTATCCAGAAACACGAGAGGAGACCATTAAAAGCAGAGTCTCTAGGGACAACTTACAAGCTATGACATGAAAGTCATCTGCTGAGGTCACTGTGGCTATTCCTGCCACCAAATATACAGAGGCAAAGTGAACACAAACCAGTGAATTTAGCAGGACCTTGTCCTCAGTAACTACCCCTGTTTGCCCAAAGCACCACTGTAGCGTAGACCGCACCCTACCCAGGAAGCTCAAAGCCTCCACTTTGCCGGCATCAAGCAAGGCTCCATTTCCTTCTGCTGTCTGCTCTAGGGGCAGCCCCAGGCAGGAGAGCATCTTAGCACCCAGGGAGGGGGTAGTGACATTAGGACGCAGGACATAGGGTGTGACGGTCCCTATTGATTAGAAGACAAGCCTTGGAATGTCTGTTAGAGTTTCTGGAGGAGGTTACCCAGGGTTAGAAGACGCGCTTTAAATGTAAGCAGCACCCATCCCGTGATGGGACAATCATACAATGGAGAACGTGAGGGGCTGAGGCGGTCACTCAATGGTCAAATGCCTGTTTTGCTAGCATTAGGGCCTGAACTCAGGCCCTGAGCACCTGAGTGAAAGCAGGTGCTCTCGTTCCCAGCACAGAAGGATCCCTAACTCACTGGGCCAGCCATCCTAGCCAACACTAGGTTCAGTAAGAGACCCTGTCACTCACACAAAATGATGTGGAGCTGGGCATGGTGGCACATGCCTTTAATTCCAGCACCCAGGAGGCAGAGGCAGAGAATGGTGAACACCCCATATTCATTACTCTTGGCTTCCCATCCCAGGATAGTGTGACCAACTACCTCATCTTCCTGCTGCTGTGAATTCCCCACCATGCTGAACATCTGTGAGCCAGCATGAACTGGTTTTTCCTGAGACTGTTTTTGCCAGGTATTTTGGTACAGCAACAAGAAAACGCCGTGAGGTTTTTCAAGTAGAAGTGAAGGCGGGTCACAAGCACACCAAGTGTGAGTGACAAGGTCACAGGGTCAGGAGAGGGAAGGAAACAGAAGCAGAAGGACAGGCCGAGAGGGGTCGTCGAGGTACGAGGGATCTAGGCTGCCTAATCGATCAGTGGACTCTGCCAGGGTCAGAGTTCAGTTTATGAAGAACTTGGAAGAGTCAGAGCACAGCCTTCCTGGGATGCTGGGTCAGGCATGCTGGCACAGGCTTGTAGTTCCAGCACTGAGCCATAGACACAGGAGAATCGAGAGTTCAAGACCAACCTGAGTTACGTGAATCCTGGTCTCAAAAAATTAAAGATATTCAAGGCGAAACAAAATGCAGGGAGGGGAAGCGACCATCCCAGGAAACAGTCAAGAAAATACTTGTTAACCCTTTGACATGGGTTCAAGACACACAAGGCTTACAGTCCCAGACACCATTCTTTCTCTCCTTCTGACAGGAATCATTTATGTGGCCTCAGAAGACGGATGTCTGCCATGATAGGTCCCATGTAGCATGTATAACGACCTCGCGGTATTCATTTATTTTTTTGGCCAGGACTGCGTTTTATTAAAACCTGTCATCTTATCTATCTCACCGAGTCAGTGAGGCAGCAGACTGGTTCATTGCTCTTACTTATCTGGTACGGGAGGAAGAGAGATGGGCCACGAAACCCCACCAGCTAGAAGAGAGAAGGGAGCTACAAGCAGCTCTGTCACTGAAATATGGGATTTCTTTTTATAAAGGGAAGAAACGGATGCAAGTCGTCCATCAAGCTAAGGAAGAGCTTCTGACTCCTTCCTTTTTATAATTAGAGCACTCCATCACCCCATTTTTCATATGTTATCTTAATTAGCATACAGCATAACTGGTTTCATTATGGCGTTTCATACGGTTTTAGCCGATGCCCTCTCTCCTTCTTACACCCTTCCCTTGACACGCTCACGTCGTTTGTATTTGGTCACCCTCTCCCGACCCTGTTCCTCATTCCTGTAGCTCCTCTCTGGTTTTGTGACCTGTACCCTACCTCACACCCACATAAGCATACATGTTCTATCTGTATGTCTCTCACGAGTCAATCTCTGACTGTAATTCCTTAGCTAACTTTAAAGGCAGAGTCTAAATCAATGGTTCACAACCTTCCTAACACTGTGACCCTTTAATACAGTGCCTCGTGTGTGGTGACCCCCACTCCCAGTCATAAAATTATTTTCATTGCTACTTCATAACTGAAATTTTGCTGTCGTGAATTGTAATGTAAATATCTGTGTTTTCAGGTGGTCCTAGGTGACCCCTGTGATGGGGTAGTTTGGTCCCCAGAGGGGTCGCAACTCATAGGTGGAGAGCTTCTGTCTAGGGTGTCATGTAGCCCAGTATAAGCTCAAGCTCAATATATAGCTGAGGATAGACTTGAACTCCCGATCCTCTTGCCTCTGACTCTCAGACGGTGGGATTAAGGGCCTGTGCCATGCCCGGAGAAGGCTATTTTTAGGATTAGATTGCAATACAAGTGTGTGAATGACACAGAGTTGTGCATATCTTCTAATCTTTTTTTAAACACAGGGTCTCATGGAGCTCAGGCTAGCCTGGAAATGAACATGTAGGTGAGGAAAATCTTGAACTTCAGATCCTCCTGCCTCCATTTCCCAGGACCTAGAATTGCAACTGTGCCCCACTACATCTGGTTTCTATGATGTGAGGCATCAAGCCCAAGGCTCTCTGCATGTTCAGTCACTCTAGAATCTAATAAACATCCCCAGCCCCTTTTACATGGTTCTTGAACTAAGCTCAACAGAAAACAAACAAACAAACAAACAAACAAACAAACTACATTTGACAGAAGTGTCTAGTGAATGAGTTCCCTCACCAGCATCAGTTTTCCTGCCTGTAGAATGGAGGCATCACTACATTAAGACAGTGGGGAGCACGGGCCTTCTTGAAGCACCAGTGTATGTGTCTGTGTGTGTGTGTGTGTGTGTGTGTGTGTGTGTTGTGTGTGTCTGTGTCTGAGTGTGTGTCTGTGTGTGTGTCTGTGTGTGTGTGTGTGTGTCTGTGTGTGTGTCTGTGTGTGTGTCTGTGTGTGTGTCTGTGTGTATGTCTGTGTGTGTGTGTGTATGTCTGTGTGTGTGTCTGTGTGTATGTCTGTCTGTATGTCTGTGTTTCTGTTTTCTGTGTGTCTGTGTGTGTGTATGTATCTGTGTGTGTGTGTCTGTGTGTGTGTGTGTCTGTGTGTGTGTGTGTGTGTGTGTGTCTGTGTGTGTATGTCTGTGTGTGTGTCTGTGTGTCTGTGTGTGTATGTCTGTGTGTGTGTCTGTGTGTCTGTCTGTGTGTGTACTTGTTCTCTCTCATCTCAGAATGCCATGTTCCAGAAGCTATGCAAGAGGAAAGGTGTGCATTGCTCAGGCCCTGGGTTTGGCTCTGATTACTAATTACTTACACCCACTTCCCCAACAGGTTGGCTCCCCAAAGAGCACCACTGGCTCTGTGAGGCCTCTAGTGAGGAGCAGCCAGGTACACACACACTCACGCTACACTGTAGAGTCTGAGAAAGCGTCTGCTCGGTTTCGGGTTGATCGGTGGCACTTTCGACAGCCTCGATCCCTGGGGCTCAGGCATATCTTCTGCTTGGAGCTATCACCAGGGAAGGGAATTTCACTGTGTGATTGACAGCAAATTGTCACACTTCATCGGAGAGGCCACGGGAGCACAGCCTGCATCCCGCGGCTCTGCCAGTCAGAGATGCTTCTGTCACTGAAATCTCCTGGACTACAATTCCCACGGTGTGGGGGCCGGCGCATCTTCTATCCACTCATTTCTCAGGCTGCTATTTATACGCAGCCTCTCCACCCTTGTAGTGCGTTCTGCATAAGAGTTTTCATTTTCACTTCACAGATGGGGAAACTGAGGTAAGTGGAAGGCCTGGACTGTGGACAGGATGTGGTCTCACTCACCCCTCACACCTTCTTCTCAACCCTGCCCTTCCATTTAGAATTACATTATTCTTTTTATTGTTCTTTTTGTCAAATTCATGGTTTGAGAACATAATACATGTAAACCATAAAATATGGTAATATCTACCCTCTACTTCTCTCCTCTAACTCCCCCCAAGTCTCGGCACTTTGACTAATCCTGCATCCCTGCTGACTGCTGCCCACTGCAGAAAGACACACTTATGACCTAGACTGAGCAAAGGCTGGGTCTGTGAGTTTAAACATCAATAGTAAGAAGGCAGCTTGGCAACATGACTGGCCATTTAGAAAAGTAATGATAACATGTTCTTTTAGCCAGGGCCATGCCATTTTATAAACTCTTCTGTTTCTGTTGAATTAATGACAATTCCAATAACTATAGTAATTTGGTTTAAAAAAATAAGTTAACTTGTTTTTCTATTTTTTCTATCTTCATTATGTAAACCAGCCTGGCCTTCCTTGAACTCACAGAGATCCTCCTGCCTCTGCCTGCCTCGAGATATTATTAAAGGATGCATTGTCATACCCAGCTTCTCTAGATTCTTGACTCCCCAGCCCTGTGAACCCGGGTAATGTCTAACTAGGAAAGATGTTCATCAACCATCTTGCATTCTTGAACCGATTGTTCCTCAGTGGTTACTCTTATCAATGACCAATAGCAGACCCTCCCCACCCCACACGCCCCTTTCTGCCCTGTAACTACCCTGGCTTGTAAGTGGGTTGTACTAGATAGTCTTATGTCATCCTACCGCCAACTAGAGTCTTTGGAGAGCGGGGAGCCTCACTTGAGAAAATGCCTCTGTAAGACAGGGCTGTATGCAAGCCTGTAGAATATTGTCTTAATTAATGATTGATGTGGGAGGGCCCGGACCACTGTGGGTGGTGCCATCCTGGGCTGGTGGTCCTGGGTTCTTTAAGAAAGCAGGCTGATGTGCGGAGATGAACCCCAGTGCCCCCAGCTACTCCATGGCCTCTCTGTACGTGGGGGACCTGCACCCTGACGTGACCGAGGCGATGCTCTACGAGAAGTTCAGCCCGGCCGGACCCATCCTCTCCATCCGGGTCTGCAGGGACATGATCACCCGCCGCTCCTTGGGCTACACATACGTGAACTTCCAGCAGCCGGCGGACGCGGAATGTGCTTTGGACACCATGAATTTTGATGTTATAAAGGGCAAGCCAGTACGCATCATGTGGTCTCAGCGTGATCCATCACTTCGTAAAAGTGGAGTAGGCAACATATTCATTAAAAATTTGGACAAATCCATTGACAATAAAGCACTGTATGATACGTTTTCTGCGTTTGGTAACATCCTTTCATGTAAGGTGGTTTGTGATGAAAATGGCTCCAAGGGCTATGGATTTGTACATTTTGAAACACAGGAAGCAGCTGAAAGAGCTATTGAAAAAATGAATGGAATGCTTCTAAATGATCGTAAAGTGTTTGTTGGTCGATTTAAATCTCGGAAGGAACGAGAAGCAGAACTTGGAGCAAGGGCAAAGGAGTTCACCAATGTTTACATCAAGAACTTTGGAGAAGACATGGATGATGAGCGTCTTAAGGAACTCTTTGGCAAGTTTGGGCCTGCCTTAAGTGTGAAAGTAATGACAGATGAAAGTGGAAAATCCAAAGGATTTGGATTTGTAAGCTTTGAAAGGCATGAAGATGTGCAGAAAGCTGTGGATGAGATGATGGGAAGGAGCTCAATGGAAAACAGATTTATGTTGGTCGAACTCAGAAAAAAGTGGAACGGCAGACGGAACTTAAGCAAAAATTTGAGCAGATGAAGCAAGACAGGATCACCAGATATCAGGGTGTTAACCTTTACGTGAAAAATCTTGATGACGGAATTGATGATGAGCGTCTCCGGAAAGCGTTTTCTCCATTTGGTACAATCACTAGCGCAAAAGTAATGATGGAGGGTGGGCTCAGCAGAGGATTCGGTTTTGTATGTTTCTCCTCCCCTGAAGAAGCCGTTAAAGCAGTTACAGAGATGAATGGTAGAATTGTGGCCACCAAGCCACTCTATGTAGCATTAGCTCAGCGCAAAGAAGAGCGCCAGGCTCACCTCACTAACCGGTATATGCAGAGGATGGCAAGTGTACGAGCTGTGCCCAACCCTGTGATCAACCCCTACCAGCCAGCACCTCCTTCAGGTTATTTCATGGCAGCTATCTCACAGACTCAGAACGGTGCTGCATACTACCCTCCTAGCCAAATTGCTCAACTAAGACCAAGTCCTTGCTGGATTGCTCAGGGTGCCAGACCTCATCCATTCCAGAATATGCCCGGTGCTATCTGCCCAGCTGCTCCTAAACCACCATTTAGTACGATGAGACCAGCTTCCTCACAGGTTCCACGAGTCATGTCAACACAGCGTGTTGCTAACACATCAACACAGACAATGGGTCCACGCCCTGCAGCTGCTGCTACTGCAGCCACTCCTGCTGTCCACACTGTTCCCCAGTATAAATACGCTGCGGGAGTCTGCAATCCCCAGCAACATCTTAATGCACAGCCACAAGTTACCATGCAACAGCCTGCGGTTCATGTGCAAGGTCAAGAACCTTTAACTGCTTCCATGTTGGCATCTGCACCCCCGCAAGAGCAAAAAGCAAATGTTGAGTGAACGGCTGTTTCCTCTTATTCAAGCCATGCACCCTTCTCTTGCTGGCAAAATTACTGGCATGCTGTTGGAGATTGATAACCCAGAATTGCTTCACATGCTTGAGTCTCCAGAGTCTCTCTGCTCAAAGGTCGATGAAGCTGTAGCTGTACTACAAACCCGCCAAGCGAAAGAGGCTGCCCAGAAAGCAGTGAACAGTGCTACTGGTGTTCCAACTGTCTAAATTGATCAGGGACCACGAACAGAAACTCGTCCTTCACCGAAGAAAAATATCTTAAACATCGAAAAATTTAAATATTATGAAAAAAAATTGCAAAATATAAAATAAATAAAAAAAGGAAAGGAAACTTTGAACCTTATGTACCGAGCAAATGCCAGGTCTAGCAAACAGTGCTAGTCCTAGATTACTTGACTTAAAACAACAAAAAAATACAAAAAAAATAGTAAAATGTAAAAATAAATTAATGTTTTATAGACCCTGGGAAAAGAATTTTCAGCAAAGTACAAAAATTTAAAGCATTCCTTTCTTTAATTTTGTAATTCTTTACTGTGGAATACCTTGGGACGTCAGTTCTGTTCTATGGAGCAACTGATGACTGAGCAAGGAAACGTAATTTGGATTATAAAATTCTTGCTTTAATAAAAATTCCTTAAACAGTAAAAAAAAAGAAAGAAAGAAAGAAAGAAAGCAAAAGAAAAGAAAAGAAAGCAGGCTGAGCAAGCCATGAAGAGCAAGTCAGTAAGAAACACCCCTCCGTGGCCTCTACATCAGCTCCTGCCTGCAGGTCCCTGATCTGCTTCAGTTCCTGTCCTGACTTCCTTTGGTGACCAACTGTGATGTGGGAACAGAAGCTGAAAAAGCCCTTTCCTCCCCAAGTTTTCCACCATGGTACTTCAGCACGTCAATAATAACCCTAACTAAGACACGGATGCTCGGTTCTGATTCTTACACCCAAATAAAAAACCTGCATGCCATGGAGTTTCTCCTTCCATTAGCCTTTTTTCCTTCCCATTGACCTCTCAGGTTCAACTTTAGGGTCTGGGACTCCTCAGTCATCTTAAGTGGAAATTTCTGGTTTCTTTTGAGACTCGGTTGTGTCGTGTGATGCTTTCCTGGAAACTGTCTCATGACAGGATGTTTTGCGGAGGCGTGCTCTTGAGAGGACACAGGAAGTGTGGAAGGAGTATAAAGAGAGCCCAACAGTGATCAATACTCTTGCTTTGGTTCACCTTGCAACGCTTTGCTGGTCTTCACTTGTCCTGACTTCATAGGGAGGAACAGGCCAAAGAACTCCTCATGGTCCTCCGGCTGTTTCTTGCCACTTCCTTGGACTTGTGTCAATTCTGCAGAACCTCACAGTTTCTTCCGGATAGAGCCCCTATTACTGATTCATGTTTGGTGTTCGCTGATTGGACTGGACTTCTGCTACTGGTGTTTGACGTTTTAGACTGGACTGCTGATATCCTGATAATCAAGATTAGAATTGCCCCCAAAGAACTACTTCTAAACAGGTCCACATCCCCCTTGTCCTATTAACTGTCTTTCTCACCTACCTTTGGTCGGTGGGCTAGCAGAGAGGTTGAAGCATTTAAGAATCATTAGTAAAGTAGGTTTTGAAAAAAATCTAAAGCCTGCAGACATGGGCTTATGACCAGAATTACATGGAGCAGATCAAATCTAATTAAAGAGTGTAGGTTGTCCCAAGACAGTCATGCCCCAACTGCACCAGTGGGTTCCTCTTGCCTGGTAGGCCAGCGTTGCAACATCCAGAGTCCAGGCCCAGACAACAGCTCAGATTTTGGAAGTGTAGCTTTTAGTCTTTTATTACAATAAAGGAAGCCATCAAGTACTGACCTACTTCCAGAGCTTTTAGAATTATACAGGCCCATAAAGAGAGGTGGCCTTTCTTCCGTTGCTCTGAGGATAGAATCTGACAACTATTCTTGGTTGTCAGCTTGATGACATCTGGAATTAACTACAATCCAAGCATCTGAGTACACCTGTGATGGATTTTTTTTCTTAATTAAATCATTTGTGGGAAGACCCATTTCTAATCTGGATATGAGAGGTGGGAAGA